>NC_069657.1:63806856-64106856 GCF_027244095.1 Hemicordylus capensis
AAATAATGTGTCCAGTTTATTTCAATGGGAGTTAAATGCAACTAGATTGGAGAAATTTGTTTCATGTATTTAATTCACTTGTGCACTTTTTACCATGGTGGGGCAAAGGCAAGCAATCGAATTAAGGTTTCCCATCAATACTTTTTCTGTTTAGTGGCTGACATCCAGACTAACACGGAGCATATTAAAAAAACATTCACATACATACGGGAAAGAAGCAATATTTGCCAATCTCCCCTTCTGACTGCAGCCCACTGTACCTCCTGAAAACAACTCAGAGGATTGCAAGGTCTTCAGAGTCACATATCTGGGAGGCATAGAGGGGTGCATAAGGAAGAGGGAAGTGGTGAAAACTGTCCCTCTCTTATGCCATGTCTGAAACATTTTTAGTGGCATGCATCATTAGTCTGGATGTCAGCTAGTGAAAATTACTTAAATATGAGTCAGAACTGTTTTAGGGTCACCATATCAGCTTTATCTACCACAATGTTACTTATCTTCTTCAACATACAAAGTGTACTGAAATGACGTAGAGGTTGACCTGATGCTTATCTGCCTCTAAGATGCAGAAGGCCCAAATAGCAACATTTTCAAAAGTATGCTTGCAATATTTCTTCTTACATGTGTTTACTTCTTCCTGTATAGTAAATAGAAACCTATTCACACCTTCCTATTATCTGTAAACAACATTATTTCTTTTGTTGCATAGAGAGGAAATTAGATAAATGGGACAAAAAATTATCAGTCTCATCTTTTTGCCTTGGCCGGATACACCATAGTCCCTAGATAAAATGTGAATCAGATACTATTGTAAACTTGATCTTTGCCCAGTATACTCTATCTGGTAAAAGCCTTTTCTGTTGCCTAAAGATTAAGCTGCATTATAAATTGGCTAGAAGGTGCAACATCATCTATTGGACAGTTGAAAAATTGCCTTGGAAGTAACCAAAAAGCAAATTTTCATATTTCTGTGGTGTATACAAAAGTTAAATGGTGAAAAGTTGAAGGTCACAAGATATTTTAGAATGTCAGCTATTATAGCCATTGCTATCTATCAATGTTGAGTTAATCAATAGTTCATATAAAGTGTTCTGATTTTGAAAATGCAAAACTATAAAAACTATTAAAAACTACTATAAACTATAAAACCATAAACATGCAAGGTAAGAAACACACATGCTACTTCTAGGTGTGCTCTTTATGTAAACTCTAGAAAAATCCCCTCTGGAGAAAAGGGTGTCACAGCACAGCTATGCTTGTTCCAGATTTCAAGGCCGGTGTTCAAACTTTGAAAATACATGGGTCTTTGGAATACATATAGGATGTGATGGCTCACTTGTGTGAACAAAACAGGGAAAATACACAAGGGCCAGTTCAAATGATACCAGCCCCAGTACAAGTGAAGAAAGAGCAGAGTGCTGAGAGCATGCCCTTTTGGCACATGTGGGGATTGTTCATAGAATGGCCTCTAAATATGTGCTAAAAATACTTGTTTGAACAAGTTTAGGTTGGTTTTATTAAAAATCTAAACACCATACAGAAAAAGTACATTATACCAGAATGACTGTTTACCACTGATGAATAACTCTCCCCACATTCCCATTCCATACAAATGTTACAGACTGAGACTGAACATCATACTGAAGAATCACACCATGCCAGAATGACCACTGACAACTGGTGAGTATCCCTCCCCCTTTTCACTTTCAATAAAAACTTTACAGGGTGACATCATAATTGAAACTGAAAATGAAATGAAAACAGTTTGTTTTGGGTAAAGATGTCGTTAAGAGTGACCTGCTGAATTCCTCCAGTGCCTTCACATAACAGGTGGTGCTTTTGTGCCCTGCATCCACAACCATCAACCAGCCCAGCATTACTTTGGCATTTTCTCCCTCGCAAACCTGGCCAATTCTTTCAGTTTATCGTATATGAAGAACACTGAACCCCAGGTGTCTGTGTGTTTTTGTCTTTCAGGTCTTTATTAGAGGTGTTCATTGAACCTGTGCCTTCCGGTTCAAGGTGGTGGGATATCTTTAAGGACAGGGGAGGGTGATCTTACCCTTCCTGCCACATTTTTCCCGCTGGCACTGCCTTTTAAAATGGTCCAGTGGGGCGGCAGCATACCTCCAGGTGCCTCCTCAGACTGGAAGTGGCTGGAAGTGCCCGCTGTGCATGCGCAGTCGTGTGTGTAGGGGAAATGTAGTGGGAGGGGCAAGAGCACCCTCTCCCATGTTTAAAGAGATCCTTCCACCTTTTAACCGCCAGTCTTTCAAACCGGTTCGGAGGCCCATAAAGGGCCTCGAACGGGTTCCGTGTACATCCCTAGTGTTCTGTTTAGAGCTAGACACACTCGGAACAGCTTGCTTTGAGTCAGAATATTTCAGGCTTGAAACATTATGCACATCCCTACGGGGGGCGGATCTGGGTTTTTTGGCCTGTAAATGCTGCCAGCAGAACTAGTGGCTCCCCTTGTCCCTGTGGATCAAGGTCTCAAATTATATGAAGCTTTCCCCCTTTCCACCATCTGTCTTCTCCACTTATATGCTCAAGGAACTTTGGGACTTGAAGTTCCTGAAAGAGTATGTCAAAGAAGAAATTATAAGAAGGAATCCCCATTGAGGTTTGTCTGGCTTCATCACGTTGTTCTTTTAGAAACCGTCTAAAGATCTTTTTGTTCACAGGCCTTTTACATTTTGATTTTTAAATTTGATTTTTAAAGTTTTAAATTGTATTTTGTATTGCTCCCCCCTCTTGCTTTTTTGGTCTGTTGTGATTTAATGTGGTATGTGTTTTCATTTTATGTTAGTTCTGTGTTGCGAGCAGCCCAGAGAACAATTTATTATGGGGCATCTAACAAATACAGTTTATTATTCATTTATTTGTTATTCTACATCTCTCTGCCTCTCAAACGATGAGCCCTAGAGTTAACTGCACATGCACATTCTCTGTTCTAGCAAAAGAATCAACAGCAACTCAGTGTTCAGAAGTTACACTGAACTTATATACATATAAAGTTACTTGTTCTTCTTTAACATTGCTTCTGAATTGTTCTAGCAAATCTCACATCTAAGATACCCCACATAGGTCGTACATAATTTTCTATAATATCCTCAAGCATGATCTACAATTTAACTTCATTTCCCCCTTCATGGTCATAGGGTAGCAGCCTATACTGGGCCCTTTTGGATTTCTGAGTCCTGGTAACACGTACTGTTTTTGCCTCATTCTTGGGCCCTGTCGTCACAGCAATGGAGCTGCAATAGGCTTCAGCAGCTGACACTTTACTAGCCAAGCAGAAGCCCTGACCAAGACTCCCAAAGTATTTCTTGCTTTATCTACTGTCCAGGTTGATTCTGGGCAGCCCCCACTAGGCCTGTTGGAAATGTGATGGTGGTCCCAAAGATCACTGATGTGCCAAGTCCTGGACAGCTATCATGCTAAGGAGTTCAATAACAGGCAATAAGATTCTCTTTCCAGTACAAAACTCATTAATTTTGATGAGCCTTGCAAAAGAGATGTGTTCAGCAAGTTGTGACCGATGCTTCTACTGTCATCCCAAATAGATTCCATTGAAGTGCTGATGTAATCATAACATGGCATTACAGTATATGTTGCAACATGTATGCCTTGAATCATTATAGCCATACACTTACAGTCTAGAATCAGATGGTATGGCAGACATGAAGCCACTGAATAGCCCTGGGTCTTCTCTTCAGTTTCCCTCCATAACATCTAATGATCTAAAATGTGTGAGGTGAGGTCACTGTGTGCTTGTTTCCCTACCCTTGCTCAACTTCATTGGCTGCCATTTCCAAGGAAAGTGTGAAAACATCTGTGAGGGCTTGGCTGCAGCTGGCCCTCAGTCTAACCATCCACTACCACCAAAAAGACTTTTAAAGCTGTGTGACAGCATAGGCTTACACAGTCTCTGAACCTTCTGTCACTTAAAAGCAAGACCTAGAGCTGGGTCTCACGATCAGTGAGACCCAGTTTGGGAAGCTCAGTGGGGAGAGCGGGATAAGCCCACTCGCTCCACAGATGAGCAGGGTGGGAGCCCTGGGCAGCTGGATTGGCCGCCTACAGGACTGCTGGCTCCGTGATGGAGCCGGTGGGGGCTGGGGAGTTCGGAGGCTGTGCGGGCCCCGGAAGCTCCAGTATGCCCTGCGCAAGTGCGCAGGGCATACTGGGGAGACCCGCGAGACGGGAGCCTGCTTTTCAGCCTCCTGCTGGGGGACTACTCATGAGTAGCCACAGCACAGAGCCACGCCACAGCTACTCATGATCCCAACAAGCGCTCGCTCTGCAAACCTGATTTAAGGGGCAGGCTACTTGAACGGTTTACCCACCCAAGAACCACCGGGCTCGCAGCCAAGCTCGGTGATTCTCACGATTGTAGAAAATCAGGCTAGCGGAGGCTAGCCCGATTTTCAACAATCGTGTGAATAGCCTCCAAAACTTAGTAGTGTGGTTAAAAAAGGGGGGCAGGTACGCATAAGGTGGGACTAAAATAACTTGACTGAGACACTAATAAAATATAGTAAAAACAAGAACAGGTTTACTTTAGTTAGAAATTTTCAAAGATGCAAACACAGTACAGGAACAGTTGATAAAAGATTTAAAAAATATGAACAAGCCAACATGCTAGGCTTCTGTCCTAAGGCCTAGCAAGCTTCAGTAAGACCAGCAATCTCACTGCTAACTCCCCAAGCAGTTTAAGCCCACTCTTATACTGCTAGTGTTCTAGCCTTCTGGCTCACACAAAATCTCTCCAAACACTCCCTCCATCTTTTCACCAGGAACCTCCACCTTTCCCTTATATTAAGTTCCAAAGAGATACATTGTCCAATCAGGGAGTTTCTTCCTTCAGACAACCAGAACCTTCTGTCTCCACCTGGAGAGAACCATAGGCAGCCTGCCAAAACTCGTTCTGCCAAAACTCTGCAGCTGACAATATTTTCACCTCAGACAATGCTGTAAGAGGTTGTTAACCCTTGCAGAGCCTGGAGTGGACAAAGAATACGGCAAATACAAAATAAACTTCAACCCATAAAACAAAGTGGGAAGGGATCATTCCTTCACAACTTCAGTAGATGTTACCAGAGAAAGGGGGATAATGAGATGTAGAGCTGATGTTTTGGGAATCTACTTCCAGTTTAGTGCAGTATGTCTTACAGCTCTGCTATAGAGAGAGAGAGTTCTTTCCTGTTTTATGCAGAGTCTGAGTAGACCAGTTATACCAGTTGATTAAAAAGATACTTGGATGTTTTAAAGGCTGTTGGTACGTCAGATTCATGAGAATCTATTAAGAATTTTGACAAAAAAATAATAATAGAGAGATGACAGAGATGATTCCCTTGATGATGATTTGACAGAAGAAGTTCAAAAAATGAGATTGAAAATAATTAGGCTGATGGATTAAACAATCAATCAATCTATCTATCAAATTGCTCTTTTATTTCTCTTAGTTAGCTTAATCGCATTCTGAAACAGGTGCTGGAATGGAATAGATAAATACTATTGCTCTATATTTAGCACACAGGCAGCACTGCTTGTAAATTTGGAATTGCACCATTGCTTCTGTGGTTGGAGGGTGGGAAGTATCTATTCGTTAATGCAATGAGTCAGGCTGTGTACCATCATCGACTACACAGCAGATGGGGATAAGCCATAATCTTGTTTCTTTCCTAAAATAGATTGATATAGTATAAGGAAAGCAGTCCAGTAGTCACATGCCCTTGGAGTTTAAGGGTGTAGCTATAATTGAGCAGATGGGTTCAAAGAATCTGCCCCCCACACCAGCTCCTGAGGGCCCCCCAGCTCCACCCCTCCCTATTTTCTTCATTGTGTCTCTCACTGTGAGGGGCCATGGGGAGAGTGGCGAGCACGTGCCCCCTCTCCCCTAGCTATGCCCCTGAGTCAGATCTTCAGTTAGCAACAGATGCCATCAAACTGACCCATAGGATTTGCTTCATCAATACCTGTGGAACTGCTCTAGGACATTGTTACAATGCCTGAAAGCATTTTGTCTTTGATAAGTCCCGTGAGTCTGGCAAGTTGACAAACATTCCTGTGTCTATCAATGAATAAATATTTTAATAAAACTAGAAGGTAATCTTAAGAGTACCTGGGCCCTAGTCAGATTAGTACTCTGTGCTAAAGCAAAGGGACCTGGTCTACATTAAAAATAGCTATGAATGAAAATCTTCAGGAAAACCTATGATGAGATCCTACAATCTTTTTTAATGCAACCACTTATATTGCTTGAGTTCTCTTAACAGTTAAGAAAACTTTTTCTAAATGTTTGGTTTTAAATTACAGGAAGGTAAACTAAAGTTAATGATTCATACCAATGCCTAAGTTTTTATAATGCCATATAGCAAAGCTCTCTTCATTTTAACACTCTTTAAAATTCTTTTCAATATTTGTAAACTGCTACTGGTTCCCCTTCCCAGATTCCCTCACCTTACTATTCTGGATTAATTTAGGCCACTGTTGTGTCATCTTAACCATTATTTATTTTTATTGTTACTTCTTTATTCTTGTGGTTGTCTAGTATGATAAGACACTCTGAACTTGCCTTTGGGTGAGTCCCTTGCTCTTTTCACAAGCAAATTCTCATGCTGGCTTTCTGGTTCTGTGGGAACGGCTCCAGTGACAGCAAATTTCTTTTATTGCTTAGCTATATCTCCTCAGGCTGATCATAAAGCAGACCTGTTAATTACCTTTAATTCCCATTCAAGTGCTGTATTTATCCATCAATAAATCACAATTACTTGCTGCACAGAAGGAGTGGAATAATTAACCATCGAAAATAACTATTTTTTTTAAAAAAAAATAGCCAGATATTATGATGTGATGTATTAGTAAAGCAACATCTTTCTGAAGAGAAGAGGGGCAAAATTATGCTGCATTCAAGCATATTCCTTCTGCCAATTCCTTCTGTAGTGGTAGCAGCAGCAGAAGTTTGTGCCACAGCAATGACAGGAACAGGTATGGGATAGTGCTGCCCTGCTGACCCCTAATCATTAAGGAAAGCCCTTTGCTATATATACTTAGAAAATGTATATCCAAATATATTAAGAATTCAGGACTACATTGCTGTCATATCCATCTGTTAGGATGAAGAGTAAGGCATAGGAGAAATCTTGCCTCCTCTCAACTTTGTCTCTTTTCCCTAAAAAGTTCCTCCTTCCTTTGTTCTGGAACCGAGAGATCACTGTGCAGTCCTGTGCTCTCTTGCCACTGTGCAACTAACCATAGGACTGGGATCTTAGACTTTATTACCAACAATAATATACCAAGAATTGCATCTACAGTCAGATGTTAGTCAAACATTTGCTGCAAGGCAAACTCATCTAATGCCATGTTGGATAACTTCCTTAACACGAAGAACCTTAGGTAACATACCATGTGCCAGAGAGCCATGGCTAATTTGCATATTTTATTTACACTTAATTAGCTATCTTTATGGCATGGGATGAAAAGAGTGGGCATGTTGCACTTTGTCTGCGGTGCTGCTGGAGTATTTTCTGCTGCGAGACAATATTTTGCTGATGATTATCAGTTAATTGAAATCTCAGTTTACATTTATTAAGGTTTGCAATGGAACTGTTTGCTCATAAATGTGTTTGCAACTAAAAAAAAGAAATTGATTTAGGTACTTACTCACCAGCTGAGCCTTCTAGCCAATACTGGTGGGCCAAGGACCACGTATGGTGACTTTCCAATGGAAATATCACTTCTGTGTATGAAAGAACGTGTACACTATGACTTGTGACAAACATACACTTTGGCTTTGTTGGATATACATTTAGTGAGAAGCAGTGATTTATATATGTTTGATTAGTGCAAAAAAATTAATCTATGCTAAATAAATGTGCTTTTAGTATGTTTGTAAATAAATTATCTGCTGCATTTGAGGGGCTACTAAGTATTTGTTTCATTTCATTTTTCATATTTATATCTCACCTAATGGCCATCAGGATCTACACTGTGGCTAACAATAACGCTTCATAAAAAGATAAATATGAAAATCACATTATATTTAAGATGCATAAACTTCTTAATTATAAAACAGCAAACAGCAATATGATGATACAAAAGCCTCCAAAACAGGTGGAGAAAAAAAATAACAGCTTCAGGCTGTTACCACAAATGCTCTCCAGAACGAGAAAATGTTGGCCTCCCTGGCAGCAAATTCTGCTACCTCTACCGAGAAAGCTCCAGGAAGTCCTGATGAAAGTATAACAACCAAGCAGAGAATAATCTGGCTATAAGGCTAAAAATACACTCAGGTTTGAAAGCACCCTTCACCTTTTAACTCATAATCAAAAACGCTTGTCCAGGGGAAAATTTGAACGATCTTTAGCCTGCAGGGGTTGCTGTGACACAAGGAGAATTCTTCCTTGGTTTCAGCCACAACTCAGAACTTAAGATTTATCCTCCTCCTCTTCTAAAAAAAAAAAAAAAAGTGGGGGGGGGGGAGGTTGTGTTTAATGTCCTACAATAGCAGGCAAACTTCCCAGCTACTGCATCTTCTTTTGTGAAGCACTTGGCTTCAGGCTGCTTCCAGAACAGCACAAGAACTACAACATTTACTTTACAACATGCTGGGATCTCCTATCTGAAAGGATGTCCTGTTTACATTCTGTGCCATAGCTAAGTAATTACACTACATGAGTTCTCAAGAAGTGAGACGAAACAAAAGAACCAGAGTACTTGAAAGAGATTTTCACACAAATTTGAAGGATAACACTTGCCTGACCCTGTCAACACAAAATTTAGAATTAGTTATCCAAGGGTGTGTATTTTAAAGGAGTATTGCACATATGACAGACATGCTGTGGTATCTAAATAATGTATTTTTCATAGTCTTGAAGACTTTTCTATTATTTCTCTTTAGCAAAAAAATAAAAATTAAAAATAGAGGCTGATATTTAGCCAACTGCCAGTCTTTATTTCATAAAATTATCTGTTTGATTTAGCCATTGCAGCAGAATTGAATTTCATCTGAGCATAGTAGGTAGCAGTTAAACAATAGTCCTACTCACATTATGTTCAAAACACGTATGGATATGAATACACTTACAAGTATTCACACATTATAGTCAACACATATACAGTAGACCACTTCCAATCTGTTCCCTGCATTTGGGACTGCTTATACCCTCGTTCATTTTTTAAATGAACGTATGGGCAGTCATTCACAGAAAAACATGTGCATGTGTGCAGATACCTCTATACATGTACAGTGTCATGTCTGACACATATGGTGAATGGCCTAGATCTTCTTTTGAGAAAGTGCTTATGCAAAGCGAACAGGATACTTTCAGAACGGAAGTATGTTTTACTCAGCTTTAATTTGTGTGAAAAGAAACACAAGATGGAATGTGATGGAAAATATGGCTCAGCATATCTCAAAAAAGAATCCTGGTACTTTTATTTCTAGAATGTTGGGGGCAGAGGCAACCCACTCAAAAAAGCAGATCGTTACAGTACTGAAGGTTACCACTGAATGAGAACTTTCTTCCACAAAACTCCATTTAAAATGAGTGGAAAGTGCACAAAAATGTGCAGGGTTCATTCTAGAGGCCAAGTTTCCTCTAAGTGGCTAATATTAATCTAAAATGAAACTAAGTAGGTTCAATTTGTGTCACCTCTGTTGGTGCCTTTGTACGTCATTCTTTTGCTTAGGGTGATTTGGGCAGCTTTCTATGAATTATGGTCTTCTATAAGAGGTGCTAATGTCCTGTGATGAAGCCAAAGTGTTTGATCATAGAAGCATGTTCAGGTTCATGTAGTTATAATCAAGATAATACAGAGGCAAGAGACACATGGCATTCCATGGAAAAAAGTTTTCTGAAAGGATGACTGAATGAGATAAACTGTGGAGTTGGTACCAACATTTCAAAAAAGTGAAATTTGAAACAAACAAAACATCTGAGAATTTTCAAGGGATGCCATACAAATGTCTAATTCTTGGCTACGGGAATTGGTTAACTCCTCGTTACATGAGCGTTTCGTTCCAGCAGCTCTTAAAGAGGCGACAGTTTGCCCTCACTTGAAGAAACCCTCCCTGGACCCTGAGGTCCTTGACAACTATAGGCTGATCTCCAACCTCCCCTTTTTTAGCAAAGGTATTAGAGAGGGTTGTATGTGACCAGCCTGAGAGGGTTTTGGAAGAAAACTAGCTACCTTAATTCTTATCAGTCAGGTTTCAGGCCCCGGCAGAGCACAGAGACAGCACTGGTCGCTCTGGTAGATGACCTTCTTCGGGACCTTGACAAGGGTAGTGCCCGTCTCTTGGTCCTTTTAGATCTCTCAGTGGCTTTTGACACCATCAATCATGCTATTCTTCTCAACCACCTGTGTGGGTTGGGTATCGGGGGCACTGTCCTAAAGTGGTTTCGGTCTTACCTTAGCAGGCGTGTCCAGTTGGTATGCATTGAGGATAGGTGCTCTGACCCATGGCCACTCCTTTATGGAATTCCGCAGTGTTCAGTTATTGCCCCTGTCCTTTTTAACATCTATATGAAGCCGCTGGGTCAAGTCATTTACCAGTATGGGGTGAGATTTCATCAATACGCTGATGATACTCAGCTGTATATTGCCATCCCAGACCATTCTGGGGATGCTGTTTCTGTGCTTACTCAATGCCTGGAGGCTGCTAAGGTCTGGATAACTCAAAACAAGCTCAGACTAAATCCCACTACTATTATTCAGCCCTTGCACCGGCCAACAGTTGGATGTGAACCTTTTTTTAGATGGGGTGGCTCTGCCTCCAGAGGAGCTTGTTCGTGATTTGGGGGTCCTTTTGGATTTGCGCTTCTTGCTTGAAGAGCAGGTGGAGGCTTTTTCTCCATAGTTGTTTCTTCAGAGGAACCCTGAGATTCATAGACAATCTCTGTTTCTTCCTGGAGGATCCCTGAAAACTCTGCATTTTGGATAAATTTCTTCATACCAGCCCATATCTCCAAAACTCAGCAAACCTAACTGGGATACAAGATAATATACTTTACCATGTGGCATCCCTGTCCCAATTAGGTCTTCTTACTGAAGTGAAGTTCACATTCCCATTGGGAAAGAACTTCGCCATGAGGCAGGATCACAGTAGAGAATATCTCCGACCTAGTCTGAGAGCCAGTGCAGGCTCAGGGTCTTGTAAATTGGACCATAACCACTGTACTGTTGGAAGAGGCCATCCCTCCCCCCCCCCACATAGGCCATTTTGTTGTGATCAACCCCCTAAACTATTTTCCACCCACAAAAGAAAGAATAGTACCTGCAAGGTCCAGTTTTTATCATAAAAATGGTCTGCAGTGAAAAGGTTACACCACCTCCCTTTGTGGTGCTGCATATGTAGTTTATCCCTGAGACCAAAGTCATGTTAGATTGTGTCATAGGCCATGTGGGCTGAATATAGCAATATCCATAGATGAAATACATAACCAAAGGCAGGAGAACCAGGTCTTTGACTGGAGTAATACAGAGGACAGAAAAGAAAAGGAGAGCCAGAAAAGGCAAGTCAGAAAGGGGAAAGGTACTTTCCGTGACAAAGGCAAACAAGACTGAGCCTTGACAGCTTTAGGACATTTACACAGGTTTCACGGGGAGCTGCCTGATAATGAGTAAGACCATCTAGCTCAGTATTGTCTATACTGACTAGCAGTGACCCTCCAGGGTTTCAGAGGGGTATTTCCCAGCCCTGCAGAGACTGAACTTGCAATATTCTGCATGCAAAGCAGATGCTCTACTGAGTGGCAGCTCCATTCCCTTTATAGCGATCTTTCAGTCAAACAAAAGGTTTCACTGGGGGCAGAGTCTGAGGAATTCTGTCGCCCTATGATGGTATAGTAAAAGGCAGGCAGGAAGTGTATCTTTTGGGATGGCTGAAAAGAAGGGGATTCTGCCTAATGGCCTGGAAGACAAAAACAGAGAAGGCTTAATTTTATTAAGATTATTATGGGTTGTTTCAGACGATACTTCGTCCACTGGCACTAGTTCACTCAATAAAGACATGCATGTGCCATGAGCGCACACACCCATTCCCCCTGCTTGCATTGCTCTCCTCTTGCAGGAGGAGAGGTTTATCATCGGCTACTAGTTGGATGGCTGTAGGCCACCTCCAGCCTCAAAGGCAGGAGGCCTCTGAGTACCAGCTGCAGGGGAGTAACAGCAGGAGAGCGGGCATGCCCTCAACTCCTGCCTGTGGCTTCCAGTGGCATCTGGTGGGCCACTGTGCGAAACAGGATGCTGGACTAGATGGGCCTTGGACTAGAAGATCCAGCAGGGCTGTTCTTATGTTCTTATGCTGAGGAACCTTTCTCTAATCATAGGCGGTGGGGAGGGTATCCAAATGTCCCTTTACAGGCACTGCAAATACTACTAGTATGAATCCCCTCCACATGATTAGGGAAAGATGCCCCAATGCACCAGAGGAAAAGGACATGAATGTTAATAGCGTGTTCAGGTCCTTATTAAGTGTGTCTTAGCTGGCAGAGGAAGTATTGTCCAAAGCAGCCCAATTTGTTTGTATCATCTTTGATCAACGGGCAGTTGTAAACCGCCCAGAGACTGACGTTTGGGGTGGTATACAAATTTGATAAACAAATAAAAATGAAATAAACAATATAAATATGATTTATTGAACTGACATTCCTGATACATTCCTACCATATTACCAAGTTAATTACAACAGTCAAGTATTCAGTTTATTATAACGTTACCATTGTATAGTCATCTAGTCTTATTTATGGAAAATGGAAAATATTGGATATTGGGGTGTGATCAACTGTACCAGAGAGCTCTGGGAGAAAAAAATTGATTCTATATTTACATCTCTGAACAAGCTCACTTTGACTCATAGCTCCTTAATTAGAGGCATCATCATTTTCTTTTCTGTAGGGCATTTTTTTTACCCTCACAATGCAAGCATACATTTGGTAACTAATACCAGCAATTAGCCTCATCTGCTATGTAAATGAGTGTAATTGCAATTAAATACTTTAGTGGGCCCAAAGGGAAAACATGCAATCATTATGAAAGTAAGTAGGAGTACATGGTTAAGGGACATTTAGAAGTGTTAACAGAAGTGCTCCCCGCCTCCCGTGGTAACTTCAATCCTTTTTATTGTTAGTTATTTTATCGAGTGGTTTAGAACATTATATAAATTGAATTTTTAGCAAAAAAAAAAAAAATCAAATGTGAATTTGTTCGTATGTGGAATTTTATGTAATGTTGAAAAATGAGGCTATCTTCAAGAATGTTTATGGCGATGCAAGATATTATTCTGGCCATCTTCCCTTCCCCACCAAAAATGCAATGGGCTGTTTTCAAAGAAAGTTAGTCATGACTAAGTCCCATTAAAATTAATGAGGCCTTAGTCACAACTAACATGTCTTTGATTTTAGTGGTACGTATTATTCTTGGACTGACAAAGTCATAACGTAAGTCTTGGTTTATGGCTCCCCCCCCCGCCGGACTATAGTCCCTAGCCGCTTAAAAATAAATCTTACCCTCTTCATTTCTCGGCACTTCATCCCATGGTATGACAGTCATGAGAAGTTTGACTACTTTGCCACAAAGTGTCATGGCTGGAAGTCAGAACAGGTAACTTTAAAAAAAAAAATGGTACTTGAGATTGCTGTTCAAGCTGGAATTTCATTTTGTTTGCACAGCTAATTGTGTCTTTTTGGGAACTGAATTTTTTAAAAACAGATTGTTTCACTTGTTTTGAACCTTTTTTTGAAATGGGTAATTTGGGTAGAATTATCAAAAACCATCACAGCTATACTTCCGTGAAGAGCTGCTCCAAGGTTAGTAGCCCTATATACGTAACAGAACTATACACCTGCCAGGAGCATGCCAAGCCCAGCTTTGGTCATACGGATTTCATCTTTGTTTTCCAGAGAGTCATTACCTTTCTTCTGCACTGCCTGCCAAGTAGTTTCCTTCCAATTTCTGTTTTCACAGAAGCTTCTTTGTCTTCACCTGAGCTTATCCTTTTATACTATTTGTTCAAACCCGAAATAAAAAGTTTAATAGTTGAGATTCATTGTCAATATGAGGAATTGATACCTTCCTTGCCACTTTCCTTCATTCATTTAAAATATTTATATCTTGCCCTTTTTGTGCAATATTGCTCAGGGTGGCTCACATAAATAAAAAATTACAATGAAACAAAAGATAAAGATACCACAATGGTGGGTGGAGGGATGTCAAGTCTCTCCTCACTACCACTTTTTCAACTCAAAGTGAATCCCCCTCAGCCACTTTTAGCTCCATGAGTCAAAGAAATGGGTGCTCATTTCTTATTCCAGGGTCAAAAAAAGCTTGTGGAATGGTGATTTGTACATGAAAAGCCAACAAATATGAGAGGTATCATCCTCCTTTGTCAGTCTCTCATTGGAGGCTAGCGCCTTGGTATATTTTTTAGGTAAAATGGATAAAAAGGAAAACACTTCACTTGCTTTAGGTTTTTTTTTTTTTTTAAAAGGAAACCACTATTTGACCACTGCTGAGCAAAGAGGCAGCTTTTAAAGTGGTCTCTTATATTTAGCAATAGGGATGTGCACGGAACCGCGGAGCTGCAGTCCGGCAGAGATGTGGGGGGCTCTTTAAGGGCGGTGGAGGGTGTACTTCCCCCTCCCTGCCGTGTTTCCCCTGCCAGCACGTTCGTTATGAAAAGCTTTTGGGGCGGCAGGATACCTCCCTGCCGCCCCTTCCCCCCAGTCGTCGGCAAAAGGCTTCAAAAAGCCTTTTGCACGTGTGCACGTCGCGTGCGCACATCACATCTCCGTGTCACGTGCGCGTGGCCACAGAGACGTGATGTGCACGCGCAACGTATGCATGCGCAAAAGGCTTTTTGAAGCCTTTTGCCGACGACTGGGGGAAGGGGCAGCAGGGAGGTATCCTGCCGCCCCAAAAGCTTTTCATAATGAATGCGCCGGCGGGGGAAATGCGGTGGGGGGGGGAAGTACCCCCTCCCCCGCCCTTAAAGAGCCCCCCACACCTATGCCAGACCGCCCTCATGTCCGGACCGGTCTGGAGGCCTTCAGAATGGTCTCTGGAACGGTCTGGGCTCATCCCTATTTAGCAAGGGGAAAGCAACTGACCCTATTTAGCCCAGCACAGAGTCCCTCCCAGTGGCTGTTGCTGGTGTCTCCCTTCTGTTTCTTGTAAAATTTATTTACTTACTTACTTATTTAAACACACACACACACACACACACACACACACACACACACACTCTTTTGAAAAATAAAAGTTTCCACAAAGCAGTTTACAAAAATCAAAATATATTGTGAGCCCCTTTGGGAATCATCTTATTCTTTTTTGCTGTCTAAACCACTGTGAACTTTTTGAGTTGTTGAAAAGCAATATATAAATATTCTGAACTAGCTGGCCTGGGTGCAGAGCATCTGTGCCTCTAGTTCTCCCCACACCTTCTCCCCTCTCGTCTCCCCCCCCCATTTCTCAGCCCCCCACCACTGCTTTCTCTCCTGCCACCGTCACAATTTTCTTCCCCCCACAGCTGATGTCATTCCCCCACACACGCACCGTGGCTGCCATTTTCTCCCTGCCATCATTTTCTCCTCCCGTCACCACTGTTTTATCCCCCACCCTGACCACCACCACTTTCTTCCCATCGCCGCCACCACTTTCTCCCCCACCCCTGCCCGCATGCCTGTCCGCCACTTTCCTGCCTGGCATCTCCAAGCTAGGGCTGAGAGAGATTCCTGCCTGCAACCTTGGAGAAGCTGCTGCCAGTCTGTGTAGACAACACTGAGCTAGATAGACCAATGGTCTCCTGGCAGCTCACTTGAGAACTCTCACGAGAGCTGCCACACATGGGATTAGCGACAGGTAAGTCTTAGAGAATGATAGATAGATAGATAGATAGATAGATAGAAAGAAAGAAAGAAAGAAAGAAAGAAAGAAAGAAAGAAAGAAAGAAAGATAGATAGATAGATAGATAGATATTAACAGAAGTTATAGTAATAATACATGTGATTAACATAATGTGTGATTTGAGCCCAAGCAACCCTGCATTTTTGTCTGTTTGAGAGTGCAAAATGTCACATGGTTGGGATTGGACTGTAGCTCTGTGGAACAGCATATGATCTGTGTGCAAAAGGTCCCAGGTTCAATCCATAGCATCTCCAGATAGGACTGGGAAGGACCCTCCCACTTTAAAACCCAGGAAAGCTACAGTCGGTGTAGACAATACCAAGCTAGATGACCAGTGGTCTGACTCAGTATAGGTAGGCTCGTATAAACCTCTATTTTATGTTTGATGGTGGCCATAAAAGTAATCATAGATTAAGCACGAACCTAAAGTGCTTGTAGCCCCTACATCCAGCATTTTGTATTATCTGCAGAAGGAAAGCAGATTTTATATGTAGACTTCATTAGTGCGTGAATTTAACGTGAGAGGTCTAAACAATCCTTTTTTTTTTGCAGATATCATATGAATGGTTCCCATCATAAGAAAATGTAGTAATTCTGATTGTTTGTGCAATAAGGCTTTTAGTAAAAGCTATCTTATCCATAACGATTACATTCCAGATCCTCAGAACCCAAGTCCTGACAAATAGCTGAATCCCCCCACCCCCGCCATTTACTGAATCAATTAACTGCTGTGGTTAAAATACTGAAGTTGTTCTTGTAATGGTTTGTCCAACAGAAAATATATTGGATCCAATGAAATTTGTGTTTTTAAGTTTGCAGTAATATGATTGTGGATTTCTAGCCAACATTTGAAAATGTTGGGGCAAGACCACCACATGTGGAAGTAAGATCCTTTTTGTAACTTTTCTTCTAGCACAATTGAGAATAACCTGGTAGACTGCTGCTACCAGCCTTTTTAAAGGAACTAATATCACTTGGTAAGTATTTTAAATGTGAGCTTTTTAATATTTATTGAGGATGATTGGAGAGAGTTGGACTTCCGGATTTGCTGCCAAGATTCTGGCTCATGCCCCTATTTGTTCTATACATCACAAATGTTGAGGCCACAGAATTTAAAAATGTTACCTTGGTACTTACAAAAAGTACGTTTCGGAGATCCTTTGATTAGCATAATACCAGGCAGATGACGATGATGCCAAATCGCTGCCCATCTTGGCAGTGTATTGCTGCTGTTATTATTTTGAAAAAATACTAGGTCAATGTTGTATGCATGAACATTCTGCTTCTTGTAACTGTCTTTCTCCTGTGTGAACTAACTCAGCTCAGCATTATGGAACACAATTCTTTCCCCTCCAGCTGCAGTGCCCAGCCTCTTTGTGGCTTGTCTGCCAGTAGAATTGTTTCAGCTTTTTCCCTTCAGAAGGCCAAACATAAACAAGAGGCACATTAAAATGGAAACAGGATCTTGGTCCTCTACTTCATAGTTTTATTTAGCAGTGACCTTTCACCCTCATTAAGGTACTCTGGAAAAATTTGGGGCCCTTTTAAATATATTCCTCTCTGGGAATATTTTGATTATGTCTTCTTGTTTTCTTCCTCTTTTATTTTAAATTGACCTTAAGTTTTATTTAAGATGAAATTGGGAAGGAAAAACATATATTTCAGACACACCACTGAAGTGTGCTGTGAGATTAAGGCTGCAACCCTAAGCACACTTACCTGGGAGTAAGCTACACTGAGCTTTCCTCTGAATAAGCATGCATAGAATTTGCATTACAAAATTAAGATATATCTTAGCTGACAGACCCAGTTATTGGTTCCTAAGTTGGTTGCTAAGTTGGTTGCCTGTGTGTGGCAGCTTATGCAAACTAGGATTTGAAAAAGACAAAATATTCACTGTAAGAAAAGTGAGTACTCTCACCTCAAAACATAGCATAGCTAAACTTAAGTGCCATTGATTTCAACAATGTTTTATTAGCTTAAATCCAAGTATTCAGATTTAACCGGTATGTAGCTGAAGTATATGCAAACAAAAAATATTAACTAAAATATATCAACTTTTTAAGGGTAAAAACATTATTTGCACAATTTACAAATATAAATAACTTGCATCTCATTAAAAAATCACACCTATATACTCTATGTTTATTCCTGCATTAATTCCTAGAACCATACACACACATACAAAACTGAATTGGTCTCCTACTTTGCATATCAGTACATATCGAAAAGAAGTCTACCCTTCTATAATACCGATTGTGAATATAACATAGTGCTTCAAGTATTTTAAGGGAAAATTGATCTGTATTAAGTGCCCTGAGTTAGTATCTGATTAAACATGCTTTGGCTTTGATCCCAAAAACTGCAAGTGGAGTTCCATTCACAGAGCAGGGTTTTCCTTTTTCTCTATGAGCACCCTGAAGCATGCTGTAGATTGCAGCCCTGTGAACACCTTGCAAAGCTGCTCCTAAGAACTTGGATAAAGATGTGCAAAATGATTCGAATCGAAATGGGCAAGTGGGGAATTTTTTAAAAAGAATTAACCTTTCCCCATAGGATCCTATGGGGATTTGGGGGGAAAGTTAAACAAAAATCACCTGCTTGCCCATTTCTTTTGTGGGTTGGGTGGTAGGTAGCACCCATCATGCCTTACCACACAATCCACTTTGGTGTCCCTAGGAGCTACCCATGAGGAACAATGGGGTGTTTTGAGTATTCCCAATGGCTATGTTCCCTATGTCTGAAACACTCAAAACATTTCAAGTTTTGTTTCATCAAAACAACTGGTTTGACCGCTCTTTTGATGAAACCTTCCAGCTATTTGCATTTTGTTTTGATCTCGAAACAAAACACAAAATCCATTTCGTGCACATCTCTATTTGGATACCCTCTCGAATTGCATTCAGTTCAGTGTGGGTGGGGCTACAGCAGCAGAAGGGGAAATTCATATATATCATAGACTTCTTCCTGTCCATGAGTAGAAATCTCTTGGGCAAGTGGAAGGGCTCCACTGGATCCAAGCCTTTCTGTGCAAGAATATCTCAATTGTTTGCAAAAATCCAGCATTCTTTTTTAGAAAGTAGATTTTAATGCAGGTATGTGAAATAATACAGGATGGGGGAAAAAAAAAATCAGGGATGCCTTTTGACTACATTTTAAATACTTAACCAGAGTCAGAGCCATCCTGTCTAACAAAAATAGTAATGCCCTTTCTGGTTTAATGTGTGGAAAACGGGATAGATGACATGTTACTTATAAACACCCACTCTCTTAAAGATAGAACAGATGAAGGAGCAGGGAACTGGTTCATCTTAGGATAATTTTGTTCTCTTTTGTCTGTTCTGTTGCAGTGTGGGTGCTACAAACAATACTTTAAAAAAGCAGAATAGTCTATTGAACATACAGTATTCATCACTACAAAATATGAATTCAAGCCACAATTCTCCTGATTCTCAAACTTCTGCTGAATCTCCACAAATTGTCCATGTACAATTAATTTAGGGTGAATCCTACACAATATTTTCCTCACTAATATCATTTCTGTTTAGGGAAAACCATCTATAAAACATGTACATCATCTGCTGTTATGAGGTAATCCTCTGCCTATTCTGTTGTGAGCATAAATTTCATACAGTGATGTTGTATGCAGTGGTTTCCTAAAGCATACTTTTATTGAGTGTGTGCAGTTCACATATGTTAGGACTTATATTATATACTTCAACTATTAGGACTGACAAAAGGAAGTACTTTAGCAAGTGTAAAGTGATGCATATCAGGGCAGAAAATCCCAACTTCACAAATACGCTTACAGGGGCTCAGCTGTCAGTGACTGACCAGGAGAGGGATCTTGGGGTCATGGTGGGCAGCTCGCTGAACGTGTGGATTCAATGTGTGGCAGCTGTGAACAAGGCCAATTTCATGCTTGGAATGATTATAAAGGTGTTTGAAAATAAAACTGCGAATATTATAATGTCCTTACACAAAACTGTGGTGCGGCCACATTTGGAGTACTGCGTACAGGAGAACTTTTATATTCACAGGGGGTCCATTTCCCGCTGCAACCACAGATATGGAAACCATGAATATTGAGCTATTGGGGCTATGATATCACAGGATTAGGTTCTCAGAGGTTGGGAAAATAATCAGAAATTGGCCAAATGGGGGAGGGGAGGAATGTTGAGGAAAGATGCCTACCATGCTTTGCTGGTCCCCTTTAGTTGAACTGTGCCCTCAAATTGCTGGAAATCATCCAAAAGTAGCAGTTTTTTATTTTTAAAATGGAGCCATTTCGAGGTTCCTGAACACAAAATGGCAGACGGAAATGACCTCAAAGGTCATTGGAGGCTGAAAATCAGCCCAAAATTGCAGTTTTTAATTTTTAATTTTTAAAATTGTGTTATTTTGAGGCTCCCGGACACAAAATGGCAGCTGGAAATAACCTCCAATAAAGGCAGCATAAGGGAGGTAGCATTGCAGGAGGAGTATTTACCACCTTACCACACACGATGCCAACAGGGCAGATGCCTGTGAACATCTTTATTAACTTATCCTGAGTGCTGCAGCCATAGCAGGTTTTGATGGAATTCACCGGGGATGCCTACAACTGGTCAAGCCATAGATCAATAACAACCTCTATAACCCAGCTGCTAAAATACCACCCCCAAACTGTTGACTTAAAATCATTTCACTTTCTGCAAAGCTGTCCAAATTATGGGGTGTGTGTGTCTCTGAAGCCTTCCCCTCCCCCACCGGCCTCCCACATTTCCGGCCCTCTCCCAGCTCGTGGTGGCCATTTTGAAGGTCACCGTACATGTGCATGGGCTATTTGCATGCCCAGGCCGGGGGAGGGGAGGGATGTCTTGAGGTCGAGCCAAACTGGGCCTGGTTTGGCTCGAGGGTTCACCCTTGAGCCAGCCAGGTTCACACATCCCTAATGTGCATAGTGACAGAAGAAGGTCCAGTATAGATCCCAAGATTTCAGGTGTAATAGGCTGCCTGAAATCAGATTGAGATGGGTACTTGTGAGACCAGCCCTCAACCATCCTCCGAACCCTAATATCCAACGTAGACTTCTCAAACCTTGAGCCTTAAAATAAAAGGCCAAGGTAGCATTATGCCTTTAAAAACATGGTAAAGGAAAGTCCTGTGGAATGAAGATGCACCAGATATTACATCAGGTGCTCCATTGGAGTGGGCCAAATCTCAGCTAACCCTACCTGTACTCTGTAGTACTGAAAAGCTGTAACCGTCCCATGAGAAACTGCCCATGTGCTCGGATACAGCAATGCCCACACTGCTCTTTGGGCATCTATGTGTCAAGGCTCCAGAGCTACATTGGCAACCTGTCTGGTTCTTGCCATTCCCCTGGGGCCAGCTGACAGAAACACTCCTGCTGCAAATGAGACAGCACATCCGCAATACCATTCTGAAGTCCCAGAACATGCCTAGCCACAAACAAGATATTGTGGCTCAAACAATGCAAAACAAATGCCCTAACCAGAACCATTGTTTTACCGGACTTAGAAGTTTGGGAATTAATAACCTGAGCAGTGGCTTGATTGTCGCACCAAAACTGAACAGTGGAATTCTTAAAGAAATCCACCCATACATGGACAGCCACAACTACGGAGGGTGGGGGGAGCTCAAGAAAGGTGAGGTCCTTAGTAAGACTCCAACTCTTCCAGTCCTCAGGCCATGGCTTAGTGCTTTAGCATCCATGGAAGAAAATCCCAAAGCTGAAACTGCCTGCTGCATCCAAATGTACCCGCAGTTCAGCCTCCAAGAGACACTCAGAGCTCCAAAAGGAGACTCAGTTAAAAGTGTCTAGTAACTGAGCCCAGACCTCAAGATCCTCCCACATGTGCGCTGATACACTGTGCTTGTGATAAGCTTCCTTAAGCCCCTATGTTTCATCATAGAGGTGCTGCAAAAATCTTCCAGGGGCAACCACCCAGCAGGCAAAGTTGAGGTGTCCACGTAGGACCTGCAACTTCCATAGGGTAACTTTCTTGGAAGTCAAACACTCATTTCAGTATGAGTAACTTGTTCCAGGGCAGCCTCGCACAGCCTGCCACCCTGTCAGATTCTATATCCAAAAATGTAAGCCAAACAGCTGGCCCCTTATTCTTATCCTGTGCTAGGGGCACCCATAACTCCTGGCAAAGCTCCATAAATGTGCGTAACAAGAAAGCACATTGTCTGGAAGCAAGTGGGCCAACCAATAAGAAATCATATAAGAAAAGAGCAGTGGTATGAAACCCTGCCCTATGGCGCAAGGCCCATTCCAACATGGTACTAAACATTTCACACACACACACACACACACACACACACACACACACACGACAGAGCAACTCATAAGTAAAGCACACACAAGACAGAGCAACTCATAAGTAAAGCCTGGTCTATGTAGTACAAGCCCTGAAATGAGAAGTCTAACAAATCAAAATCCAAAGGATGCACAGGCAATAAATGAAATGTTGGGAATTCTCTCATATTCAATTCTAATAGAGATACCCTTCTATTACAGCAGAGTGCACAGAGGCAAAGCACAGCAGAGTCTGCCCAGGCATGCGTGTCTGCTAAGAGCCAAAAGAAACTTGGAGCCAGTTCATAGTTTCGAGTCAATATGAGGAGTCTTTATTGGAGAACTCCATTCTAGATAGTAAAGTGGAGAGAAAGTATCTCTAAACTATCTATCTAGCTGGATGCAGACAGATGCTGTCTGCATCTATGTGCACACATGGTGTAGAGAGAGGCAAGCATGTGTTAGGGAGAAGGAAGCAAGCAAGGAAGTAAGGGAGGCAGGCAGGCAGGCGGTCCCTGAGAGTAGCAATCTACATATCAAAGGAATAGTGTCAGATCAGTAGAGAGGAGGAATGACCAATGTCTTGACCTCTTTAGCCCAATGGTCTCCAATGCTGGAGTCCCAACACACCAGCTGGGGTTGAACCAACTGATTGCTGGGACCAGCAGCAGAAATCACTGCTGCAGTTTTAGAAATAATATGACCACTGTCAGTGCACTCTTGCATGGAATGCGAAGGGACCATAATCTGAAGCGACAACTCCTGATGCCGCTTCATGGGTGGGGTGCACTGTAAGGCTGCCCTCATGTGGAAACATTGGTCATATCTCTGCCATGAGTTCCCTGGAAAATCCATGTAGCCCTGATGAATTATATCAAAATATTTCACCAGGACCAGACCCTGAGCCAGCTGCACTTGCCGAACCACCCCCATATAAATCATGAAGGCAGAAAGCCAATTAGTCCAATTGTGCTCTCTAGGTTTCTGTTTACGCTTTTCCTGCTCTCTGGCTTTGTTTACACTCCTGTATCTGGTTCTCTAAGCAGGAGCTGGAATACATCTACATATTCCCCTCACCCTATTTTCTCCTTGGTTTCAGGGAGAAGATGATCCCCCAGAGTCAAGGGGCCACCGCCAAATGGATAGTTCTCAGCAGCTGGGGTAGGGGGCAGCAAAGCCACATGGCTGGCCACCATGCTGGTCCAAGCAGCCTGGCCAGGAAAGCCAGCACCCTGCCAAACCTGATTGCAGCCCCCCCTCCCCACCACCACCACCACAAGGAGCAAAAGTGCTCCCCAGGAAAACTGGCCAGCCAACACTGCTGCTCAGCAAAGGTCCCCAGCTGCCCTCAGGCAAAAGACGCAAACTGGCACATGGGTCAAGGCCAAACCCCTGTTGGCATCTCATCTGTCCCATGGTATGAAGGTACTCCTCTCTCTGGTGCTGGAGCAGGTGCTCCAATTTGGCCCATTTTGTAGCCTTAGTATTCCTCCTGGGCCTGGAAGGAATGCCCAAGGGACCACCTGGGCCCCCAGGGCTTTATTCCTTGCCCTTCTCCAGGGCTCCCAAATGTGCAATGAGCATGCACAGTGTCTAAATCGTCCTCTTCATCAGAGGAGGACAAATGGGGAGGGAAAGGCCTACTGGGCCGAACTGGCCTGCCCCCTTTCTTACCCATAGCCTTATTTGGTGGAATGAAAAAATAAGAACACACAGAACCCAATTAGAGTAAATGGATAATCACGCACACAAACTGCACAAACACACTCCCTAACCCAGCAAATGCCAAAGCAAAATCAGCAGGAAAAGGGCACAAAGGGATCCCAGTGCTAAGCAGGCACTGTACCACTGACTTTTGGCCCCACCACTGCCACCAAATTCCCTGAAAGGGAGAGGAACCAAAAGCCCAGGGGTGTGATGTGTTATTCCTGTCCAAGGAGCACCCCTACAGAGGAAAGGGCAGGGCAAGCCCCCCTGTCAGGCCCCTCCCATGCCTTGCCACAAAGAAATAAAAAAGGGGGGATAGGGAAAATCAGAAGGAACACAAGACATGGATCTCCCTGACAATTTACCAGTTTAACCGCTGGTACTGAGTAGCTGAAGGAAGAGGGGCCCAAATGAACCTGCCAGGGCCCTCCGCTCATCATCTCAGGCCCTGCTCATGGCCCTGCCACTAACAGAGATCTGGCTGGTGGGTACTAGAGACAGGGCCTTTTCACTTGTGGCCTCTCAGCTTTGGAATGCCCTCCCTGAAGAACTTCACCATGGTTCCTCCCAAGTGCTATTTAAAAAACAACTAAAACACATCTTTTTTAAAGAAGCTCTTCAATACTCCATCTTTGGTTATATCAGGTAGGTTCTTTAGTCTTATTTCTAAGTTTTTATAATTCTAAATTTTTACCTTTTAAAATAACTTTTTATTTGAAACTTAATTCTGATTGTGGTTTTAGCCTGGTCTTGTTTACTTAATTTGGTTGATTTTATTAGTTTTATTTTACATTCCATCTATTTTATTGTTGTGAGCCTCCCCGAGCAGTAGTGTACGAGAGGGGAGAGAAGCAAAAATTGCTACCCACTAGGGCAGACTGTGGATAAAGCCTTCAACATAACTGTTCTCTAGCTGTTATTTGTTCTCTCTTGCCTAATTCTGCCCTCGTAGTATTGTAGATGTGGTCCACTCTTTTATTATCCCCCTTTCTAGTGAAAAATTGTGTTGTTCAACACATTTCAGGTATCAAGTTTTCCTAGTAGTTTCCACAAATGCTTCCATTTTGGTAGAAATAATTCCACAAAAATTCACTTTGTGGCAATGGCTTTTCTGACCCTGAAGGTTAGCTAGCATTGGCTGTCCATGGAGACCCTGGTTCAGCCCTGAACTGAACCCTGGCACAGGATATATGGGAGTGTCATCAATAGGTGGTATGTTGCTTGAATGAACCATCGCAGGTCACAGAGAGAATGTCTACATTGCCTCAGCTACAGTGCATTTCTGTGGCACCCATTCATGATGTAGCTGTGAGTCCTCTTGAACAATCAAGCAGTGTTCATGCACATCCCTCAGTAAATGCACAGATCAAAACTGCAGAAGTGAATGAAACTTTTACTCCAGGATTCTCATCTTCAGTTTAGCTGTATAACATTTTCTTTCTAGTAACATCCTTTGCATACCACAGTCTTCCAGCACAAATCATTTCTACGCATAATTTTTGTGCACATTAAAAGGTAGAATATTCCAGTTGTAATCATTATTAATATTTGATGACAGAGATATTCTTTATTGATAATTTTTATAGATCATCATTAATTCAGAAAGAATCAAAACTTCAGTACAAAGCTCCACTTGCAAAATTGACCTTGTCAAAGTGATGCACTTTGGCATCAATTAAATACAAAGCCTTTCAGTCCCATAGGTGATGTTAGCAATTACATGAATACTTTGCAAAAAAGCAGTTTAAATGCTCAGAGCTCTATTATGCTATTGTAGGATAAAGAAAATATAATACCTTTACTTGCAAAAGTTCCTCACTTTGATAGCTCTTTACTTGATCACTTCTAGAGTGCAATGTTACATTAAACATTAGGTCAATAACTTGGGCTAATTAAATTTTAGTAGGAGCAAAAGTCACCAAAGGGTTTTCCATTCATCCTTCTCTGGCTAGAACAGTGGTATAACACACTATTAATAGCCTCAGAAGTGCTAATTATTTCAACATGAATAGTGGTATCAGTACTGTCAGTTTAATATAATACACTTATGAGAATTCTTGATGAATACATGATTTCTTATTATTTCCCAGCTTTAGAAGCTAAAAATGGAAATTGAAGGAGGAAAAACAACCTCTAAATTGCCATACTGGTTTCCTCAAGGAAACAGCACTCATGAAAGAGGCCTCATCTCTCTCTCTCTCTCTCTGGAGCATTTGCTCATGAGGCATGACTATGATATCAAAACCAGAAGCAAAAAACTTTTAACACCACAACGTAATATCAATGCTCATATATAAACATAAACATAGAGATAACAGACCTCTACACTGACAGATTCCCACTTTGGTAGTTTTGATTCCTACCTTTTACTGCAGTACTCTACAGTTGATCACCACCACTGTTACATCAAAATATATTTTGATTGCCTTCTCTCCGATTTGCTCTCTTCATTCTGACCAGTCCATCTACTATTGGCAAATTTGGTTCTGGATTTCTACCACTCCATCTCTATATCAAGCTGCTTGCTCTGCTATAGGGAAGAATGAGCTTCCTCCCTATGCTAATCGGGCAGCCATTTCATCAGGAACTATCAGGCTCCTCATTTTTAGTCCCTCCTCAAAACCTACTTCTTTAACAAAGCCTCATTTTACCAGCTCAATTGTTCTGTGATTTCTTTGCCATCTTTATTACTCTTCTGTCCACATTTGACTTTTCTGCCCATCTGCAAAATGTAGATTGTAAACCCTGGATACAGACTATGACATTCCTATGTTTCGTATCCTCTCTAATAAAAGCCTTGGTGTCCGTCCGTGGACACCAAGGCGTGTGTCTGTGCCTCCCTGGGCCGTTCTGGGCATGCGCGGAGTGCATGCCCAGAACGGCCGAGGCAGGAACGGAGACAGGCACCAGGCAGCCATCTTGGTCGCTTCGCCCAGCCGCGGAAAGGCCAGAAGCGCCCGCCGTGAATCCGGGGAAGAGGCGGCGGGAGAAATTGGCCGAGGCGGCGGCAGAGCCACCGCCTCGGCCAGAGGAGACGGAGACCGGGACCGGAGCGGAAGCCGTAAAAAAAAAAATGAAAAAAATTGCTGCCACGGTTGCTGCCGCTGCCCACCCTCCCTCCCAACTGCCGAGACCTCCTTAACCCGGGCCACGTCAGTCGGGCGAAGAAAGTCCTTAATTTGAGAGGGAGAGAGGAGCTTGCAAACAGAGCTCCTCTCTGTGCAAAGGCTCTGCCCGAACTGGCACTATGGACGCAAAGGACGCAATAGGCATCCTTTGAGCCCAAAGCGCCAGATCGGGAAGAGGCTTTGCAGAGAGAGGAGCTCTGCTTGCAAGCTCCTCTCTCCCTCTCAAATTAAGGACTTTCATCGCCCAGTGCGGCGCCGGCGGCATTTACATGGGCCGATTTGGCCCTTAATCATGTGGGGGGTAAAAAATCAGGTGGCGGGTCCGAGAGAGCAGCCGCGAAGGCTCCCCAGTGACTCCCCTCCTTCCCCCACCCCCTCCCTCCCTTCTCCCCCACCCTCAGAGGCAGGTGGGTGAGCATTTCCTTTTCCTTTTCTTTATTCTTTTGCTTGATCAAGAGGGAACTCAATGGCTACTTGGAGTGGAACTTTAGGGCAGGCAAAGACAGAGGAGAGCGTTGCTGGTGTCTTCTGCGCTCCCTGCTGCTCAAGGGGGTGGGAATTGATGAAAGCAAAGTCTCCAGTCTCTGGGGCCTTTCCCTAACAGCCCCACAGAAGGAGACATGTCCATGGAGGATAGCGGGTGTCACTGGCCACTCACCGGGATAGCTGCCGATTCCCATCAGGACCAGAAGGGGCATGCCCCCCAACACCCAGCGCTGGTGGGGAACACCAAGGGGAATGTGTGGTTTCCTTCTTTCCCCCACTGCGGGCTTCCCCGGTTCCCCAGTTGGCCACTATCCCGCTAGAGAGAAAGGGGAAAAAAAGGAAGGAAAGGAGGGCGAGAGGGAGGGAGAAGGAAGGAATGGAGAGAGAGAGAGAGAGAAGAAAGGAAGGAAAGAGGGAAAGAGAAAGAAAAAAGAAAGAAGGGAAGGAGAAGAGGGGGAAGAAAGGAAGGAAAGGAAAGAGAGGGAGAGGGAGAGAAGAGGAAGGAATGAAAGAGAGAGAGAGAGAAAGGGAAAAAAAGAAGGAAGGAAAGGAGGGCGAGAGAGAGGGAGAAGGAAGAAAGGGGGGGGGGAGGTACTAGTGCCCGTTATTTTAATAGGCTTAAAAATACTAGTTAATTAATATATTAATACCCTGCTTAACTGGGAGAAAATACTCAAAAGCAACCAACAACAAAATAGATTAAATAAAGTCAATCTTTTAAAAAGTTAAAAACAGTAATAGTTATAGTTACAGTAATACAAGAGGCCCAAAGGTTTTTGTAAAAAGGTGTTATAGCAAATAGAACATTACTTACACTAAAAAATAATGCACCGATTCAAGAGTAAAAAAACAATAAATGTTCAAGAGTAATATTACGCTCTATATACTAAAAATGGGGGCTCCTGCTCCTCAGGAAAGGAACTGTTCCTAAGGGGTAGAGTGCTTGCTTTGCATGCAGAAGGGGTAGAGCTGCTTGATTTGCACGCAGGTTTGGTATGTCTTTGGTATCTCCAGTTAGTACCATCACAATGGCAGTCTAACCGTGATACATGCTTGTGACAGCCTGATGTCAGCATTAAAGCCTGCAGCAAATCTTGAACAGATGAGCTAAAGGATATTTGCCAGGGATGGAGCCTGAGTGTTACCACCCCTCTATGGGGAAAAGGAAGAAACTGCAGTGAGACCAGCTAAGGAAACCTCTTTGAACCAAAAGGTCAAAGAGGTCAAATTCCATAACACCTAAAAAAGCTTCCAAGACAAGTTTGCTCAGTAGTCTGAGCAACTGTATCCTTAGTAGATCACCCCTGATTTTTTAAAATCCAAATCTACCTCCTCCAAATCACCCCAGATTTGATTTGTATTTGCTTTGCTTTGATTCGGATTTGGTCTGGTCCAGAGCACGTAACAAGGTCCTAGGGGCACCAAATTTGGGTGGTTGGTAGGTCCCCATTGGCGCCACCTACCATCCAAATATCAAGGCAGTGGGACGCTTGGTTGATTTTTAATGATTTTTTTAAAGTTTTTACTGATTTAGAACATTTCTGTCATAGGAAACAATGGGGATTGGAAGTTGCCATATCCTAACCCTAAAACGGATCCCCAGCTTTCATTTAAAAAAAAAAAAAAAGATAAGCTGTAGCCCTTGTAGAAGTGGAGTTATGGAGCAAAATGTGCAGTCATTTTTTTTCAAAGTGTTTGGATTCTTTGGTGTATAATAACTTTTCATCATAATGAATCCCAATGAGGATCCATTGCACACCTTCATTTCTTCTGTTCATTTTGACTGTCACTGGACAGTGCCAACTGTCAACTGCCATGTGCCAACCACACACACACACACACACACACACACACACACACCCTACTGCAAGGCAGTGGGGTAATCATTTTAAGTTTTAGGATATTGAAATGTTTAGATTCTTTGGTGTCAAATAACTTAATCCTCATAATGAATCCCTTTTCCTCATAATGAATCCCTATGAGGATACGCCTTCCTTTCTTCTTTTCATTTTGACTATCATTGCACAGTGCCAACTGTCAACTGCCATGTGTCAACTACACTCCCCCCCAACCACACACACACACACTGGGGTACTCAGTTTTTTTGGGGGGGGGGTTAAAGGTATTTTTATTTATTTATTTATATTTATTTATTTTACATTTTTATACCGCCTTTCGTTACAAGAAAACCCCAAGGCGGTTTACAAAAATTAAAAACATACAGCAAAAAGCAGTAAAAACATCAAGCTAAAAACAAGCATAAAAACAAGACAACAGATAAAAACACACAAGAACAGCAGTAAAAGACGATTATGTAAAAGCCTGGGTAAAAAGCCAAGTCTTTAAAAGCTTTCTAAAAGCTGTGATGGAGTCCGAGGAACGAATGGCCACCGGGAGAGCATTCCAGAGTCTAGGGGCAGCAACAGAGAAGGTTCTGTCCCGAGTGCACGACAGCCGGGCCTCCCTCATTGTTGGCACCCGGAGCAGGGCCCCCTTCAGATGTCCTAGTCAAGCGGGCAGCAACCCTTGGGAGCAGGCGGTCCCTCAAATATCCCGGGCCCAAACCGTTTAGGTTTGGGCCCACCGTTTAGGTTTGGGCCACACATTTTTGAAGTGTTTAGATTATTTGGTGTCTTCAATACACACCTTCATTTCTTCTGTTCATTTTGACCCCACTGCTTTGCAGGTGGGGGTGGGGAATTAGTGGCATCTCATTTTCCAACTACCCTGCAACTCACAGGCAACTGGGTACTCAGTTTATATTTTAGGAATTTTTGAGGTATTTAGACTCTTTGGTGTTTAATGAATGCTCATAGGGATTTATTATGAGGAAAGGTTATTAGTAACCAAAGAGCCTAAACACTTGAAAAAAATCCTAGAACATAAACTGAGTAGTACCCCACTTCCTTGTGGGTGGGAATGGGGTATAGTTGACACATGTCAGTTGACAGTTGGTACTGTCGAAAAGACAGTCAAAATGAATAGAAAAAATGAAGGTGTGTAATGAATCCTTATAGGGACTCATTGAGGGAAAGTTATTATACACCACGGAATTCAAACACTTGAAAAACAGTGATCACAAATAACTCCACTTCTAGAGGGGCTAGAGCAGGCATCCCCAAACTGCGGCCCTCCAGATGTTGCTGAACTACAACTCCCAGCATCCTTAGACACAATTTTTTTGTGGCTGGGTATGCTGGAAGTTGTAGTTCAGCAACATCTGGAGGGCCGCAGTTTGGGGATGCCTGGGCTAGAGCTTACCTTTTTTTAAAAAAAATGTAAGCAGGGAATCTGGGGAAATTAATAGGAGGCATCCAAATCTCAAATGGATTCGAAACGAATCAGGCATGATTCAATTTGTACCCGAATCTAGCCAACGGACCACAGGGATTATTTGTCTCCAAATCAACCGAATCAGCTAGATTCGGGTACAAATCAATTTGTACCCAAATAAGTTTGCACATCCCTAATCCTGAGCAGCATATGACCACACTGCTGGATACAGACTGTCTTACTTCTTTCCTCTCTTCATCTCTCTCTTCCCATTTTCAACTGCACAGAGTCAGCCAGGCCTGACATCTGTTCACTTACACACATAGTACAATCTGGGCAAACAAAGAGAGGCCACTTCCAGAATGGTTTATGAACTGACCATGGATTACGAGGGGTGTTAAAAAAAGTTCGTATTCTGACATATGAACAACTCAGATATATGTGTTTTGATATTTTTCCCCCATTGTAACCCCCCTTGACTGCAATGCAGTTCTTTCACCTGTGCTCCAGTGCCTCTATCCTACTGGCGGGGCGTGGGGGGAATGTCCCAGTTGTCCAGCCACTCATCAACAGCAGTTATGACCTTGGAATCACATGAAAATTTCATCCAATGAAGGTGCTCCTTCATTTGGGGAAACAAATATAAGTCACTAGGGACAAGGTCTGGGGAATAGGGAGGGTGTTCACGTTGTGGAAATCCTCCATTACAAATGGCAGCCATTGCAATGTGGGAGGTGTGGCTTGGTGCACTGTCTTTAATGAAGAGCACGATTTTTCCACTTTTTGTAAATTCAATGACTTGCCTCAGAAGACCATGTGCAACAAAAAAACCCACCCCATTATGCATGGGAAGATGGTATTTGGTGCGATAACATGCAACAACATACACTGTCTGCAGAAAAAATATTGTACCCTGTGCTTGAATACATGTGGGTCAGAATATGGACTTTTTGAACAACCCCTGTAGCTATAGGGAATAAGGATGGGGGGACCTTTCTTATGAACTGTTCAGTAGGAAAGAGGCAATTCAGATCCCCCTGACCTCCACCTTCTAGAACAAGCCATTTGACCATTCTCAAAAGACAGTAGACACTTGCAAGTTAATTGTGTATCTCAACACTGTGTACAAAGGATTTGTGTTCAAAAGGTGCATTTAACAGTGATGGATGGTACTTTAATTATAACCTGTGAGACGGAAGTCTTTTATATACAGGACTGGTGCTACGGATGGCTGCACATCAGGTTCTCCCTAACAATCCTCCCACATGCCATCTTGTTACATTAGAGGTAGTGATTCTGTCAGTGAAAGGCTTGATGGCTGCCATTCTGAGAAGGCCAGCAAGTATGTCATTGAGAAAGTCAACAAAGCTGTCAGCTAATATTGAAGCTGATTATTGTTTTCTGATAGAGATAACCACCCTTTGGACTGAAGTCATCATATAGCCCATTTCATTTACATTTGTCAGGTGTTCAAGCCCAAGAGTAGGTAAGCACCATACAAGCAGGCAGAATAGGCTGAAGGAAAGCAGGCTTAGGACAGGCTGAAATCTGGTAATCCAGAGGTACAGAGGGAGAGTCTGATCACCTCTCTCAGCAACAAGTTGCAGACAGAAAGAAGGCAGCAACTCTGGAAATGTTATATCACCCATGATTGGTCTGTGGTATCACCTGACTGTCTAGATCAGGAGACTGATGAACTGTGGTGTTACATAGGGATGTGCACAAAATTGATTTTTCAATTCATTTTGAGCTCAAAATAAATCACAAAATCCTCAAATCGATTCATCAAAACAGTAGCTAAGCTGGCTGTGTTGTTGTGCATCAAACACAAAACTACTCACCCATTTGTAGGTGGTGGTTTTGCAGGGATGGCCAAAGTGTTGATCCCCACAGGATCAGGTTCCAAAGAAGTTTTTCAGGATAGAGTCCCAATTCAGTGGTCATTTGGGCAGAGTCTCAGGAGCAGGCTAAGAGCGCCCAGGCCAGGCAGAAGTAGGAATGCAGGAGTCTGGGCTCCAGCTAGCATGAGAACTCACCAGGTTCAGACCTGTTTGAGCAGTTGTTCTCAGCAACTGGGACAGGAAAGGAAGTGACTTAAATACTGTTCGGAAAGGGCTGCACAATTTCTGGAGATTGAGATTGCATAATCCTTACTCGTGAGGAAACCAGATGTTGTTCCCTCCCAAGGAGACCCCTTAGTTTTCTGCATTCTAGCTGTGAGGCGAGCATTCCTGTGCCATTGTTTGATTTCCTCATGGGCATGGGTACACAGTGCCAGTGAGTCCAAATGGGGATTCTGATAAGTCCAGGGGGCTGTGGCCACACCCCTGCTCTTGACTAGACTTGGAGGGTGGGGGTGGCTGTAGAGTAAGGGGTTTCCTCAGAGGGGTTGATTGGAGTTGGTGGCAGTGGTTCCTCTTTGTCCTCCCCCTTGGAGCTAATGGGGGGGGTTGTCCTGGGAAGTCCCTGGAAGAGGTTCTTCTGGGGATTGCTCTGAGGGGAGTTCCGGAGCCTCTGCAGGTCCTAGTATCCCCCAATTCTCATCTCCCAAGTCTGCTACTGATTCCTGGGCACCATTGTTGTTGGGCTTGGATGACCCCTCAAGGTGGGTTCTGACAGACTGTTTTGATGAATGATTAGAGTGCTTCGAGTGTTTCAGCCATAGGAAACAATGAGGAACTCGAGACACCCCATTGTTCCCCATGGGTAGCTCCTAGGGATGAGGGGAACTACCTACCACCCAAGGTTGGGCATGATGGCTGATTCCTACCACCAAAGCCACAAAAGGAATGGGCAAGTGGACAATTTCTAATAAATTTTTATCCCCCCCATCTGGTGGGGTTTTGGGGAAAGGTTAAACATTTGTTAAAAATCATCTGCTTGCCCATTTCTTTTTGGGGTTGGGTGGTAGGTAGGTAGCATCATCATGCCCTACCACACAACCCTCTTTGGTGTCCCTAGGAGCTACTCATGGGGAACAATGGGCTATTTTGAGTTCCCCATTGTTCCCTATGATCAGAACAAGCTTTTTGGGTTGGGTGGTAGGTAGGTAGCATCATCATGCCCTACCACACAACCCACTTTGGTTGTTCTAGGAGCTACTCATGGGGAAGAATGAGTTGTTTTGAGTTCCCCATCGTTCCCTATGATCAGAACAAACTGCACTTACAGAGTGTACACGGTAAATTTTGCATTGCAACTTGCAATGCATTTTGCGTCCCTGCCTTGCAAAATACTGCAAATTATAAGCACACAGTAAAAGGGAAACTGCCCCTCCCAACACAGAACACACATTTTTTCAAACACAGTCCAAAAATAGCCAGAAAAGACTCACTGACTCAGAATCCACTACAGCCACAGTTCCTGTGCTGCAGTAACGTCATTGGCACAAGTTCTGAGGGATGTTCCAGTGCCTCTGCAGGTGCTAGTATCCCCCAGTCCTCATCTCCCAAGTCTGCTACTGACTCTTGGGCACCATTGTTGTTGGGCTTGGATGTGGTTCTGCTCCTATCTCTCAGGTAGATTCCAGATGGTGGAGCCTGGTGACAGTTGCTCCTCAAAATGGGAGCTGTTATATGGAGTCCCTCCGGGCTCCATTCTACCACCAATGCTTTTTAATATCTACATGAAACCGCTGGGTGAGGTCATCAGGAGGTTTGGTGCTGGATGTTATCAGTATGCTGATGACACCCAAATCTAATTCTCCTTTTCATCTTCAGGAGATGGCACTCATTCTCTAAATGCCTGCCTACAGGCAGTAATGGGCTGGATGAGGGATAACAAATTGAAGCTGAATCCAAGCAAAACGGAGGTGCTCATTGTGGGGGCTCAGAATCTGAGTGGTGTGTTAGATCTTCCTGTGCTGGATGGGGTTGCATTCCCCCAGAAGGAGCAGGTGCACAGCTTGGGAGTACTCCTGGACCCAGGCCTCACCCTGGTATCTCAGGTGGAAGCCATGGCCAGGAGTGCTTACTATCAGCTTCGGCTGATTCGACAGGTGTGCCCATTCCTCGAAGAGGATGACTTCAAAACAGTGGTGCATCAGCTGGGAACCTCCCGGCTTGACTATTGCAATAAACTCTACATGGGTCTGCCTTTGTACATAGTCTGGAAACTTCAGTTAGTTCAGAATGTGGCAGCCATATTGGTATCTCGGGCAACCCGGAGAGACCATATGATGTCTGTTTTGAAACAGTTACACTGGCTGCCGATATGTTTCCGGGCAAAATACAAAGTACTGGTTATTACCTTTAAAGCCCTGAACGGCTTGGGTCCGGTTATCTTAGAGAGCACCTTCTTCTACATGATCTCCACTGCACATTAGGGTAATCTGAAGAGTCTGTCTCCAGTTACCACCGGTTCGTTTGGTGGCGACTCAGAGGCGAGCCTTCTCTGTAGCTGCTCCTGGGCTGTGGAATGCACTCCCAGCAGAAATCCACAATCTTAATTCTTTATTGACCTTCAAGAGAGTCCTGTTTGGCCTGGCCTTCCAGGGTTTTTAATTAGTTTTAATTGTTTTAATGCTCTAACCTGGTTTCCAGGGTTTTAATTGTTTTGTTTTTTAAGATGTTTTAATTGTGTATTAGTGTTTATATTTATATTTCTCTTTTAATTGTTATTGGTTGTAATGGTTTCTTTTTTAATTGTAAACCACCCTGAAGGTGGTTTTGGAAGGGTAGTATAAAAATTGAATACATAAATAAATAAGTTGCTGTCTCACACAAAATTATGACTCATTTGCAACAGCTGCCACAGCAGCACCCTTAGTAGTAAGCATAGCCATAAGATCAACTAGAGCAACTTCAGCCACATTTTGAGTGAGTACACCTTGCAAATCATATTGCAGAGTGAAGCACAAGTTAGTCTCAAGGATAGACATGGAGCTCATCTCACAGCGCACACAGAAAGAAAGCTGAAAATATTACAGAGAGAGAGTGAGAGCACTGAGCTGCCACTATCCATTTCTTGTCACAACACTATCTCACAAACAAAACAAACCACAACTCAAGGAAAGAAAGCAGGTGCCCAAGTTCTGCCTTTGTCAATATGAGATCCAGCAAAACTAGATAGTTAATAATATAGCAGCAATAGCACAGCATATTATATGCTCAGTGCTGAGGAAATAAAACCACAGAAGCAAAACTTCCTTGATTCCTCCCTCCCTGCTCTCCTGATGTATCCTCTTCAAGAGCACACTCTCTCAGCCTCCCCTCCCCAGGCCCTTTGAAAGCATTTTGAAATTCCCTCCTTTTTTGTTCTCCCTTCCTTCTTCCTCCCCCCAGCCAATGGGGGCACAGTTGCCCATGACAACACTTGATCTGTATGATAACAAGCCTACCAAGAAACAAGGAGTTATCAAGCCATTTGGAAGCCAATGCCAGTAAACCAATCAGAAAGGGAGAAAAGCCCATCAAAATGTTGCTCGAAACACTCAAATCAATTTGAGCTCGTAATGGGGTAGTTTCAATTCATACTCAAAACAGGCCCTTTATTTTAACGGTGTTTCATTTCGAGTTCAAATCACTCGAAATGACCCATTTCAATCTCAAATCGATTCAAACTTGAATAGTTTTGCACATCTCTAGTGTTAATATCCCAGCTGGAATTTGTCCAGCAGCTGTGGTGGCAGAGAAAGCACGGAGGGAGCCAGGGTTATAAACCAAGCATTCCTGGTTTAAGCTGAGTGGTGCCTACAAACATTAATATTTGGCGAATGCTAACAAGTTAGCATTGAAACTGCAAGGAAAAGTTATTATCTCATCCACTGTCTCTTAGATGCTTAATGAACTGACCATGCAGTGAAGAAATCCATTTTCCAAAAAGTTCTCTCTTGATTGCTTTCGTGTGCTGTAATTATTTTGTGTGGTCATTAGGTTTTAGATATGAGTCAATTATTTATTTTTTAAATGGAAAAAATGGCAAACACTGACAAGTAAGATTAATTAGCTGTCCTAGTCTCTGTTATTTACTGTTCAGTGACACACAAAAAAAAATCCATGTCAAAAGGGAAGTTGTTAGCATATAGTTAGGGAATTATGTCAACAGTACACAGACAATCTCAGTTTCACCCACTGTTTTCTATACTATTACAATGTATAGTTTATTATGAATACAAAATCTTAGTAGATCTCAATACTTTCACCTTGAATAAGGCCAAATCTGAGGGAGACCTCGAGAAAGTGATATCTGGCTTTCCCCTTCTCCTGGTGGTGACCATAGGTTTCTTTCATTCTTGCGGGGAGGGGGTGGCAGCACCCGCAATAGCAGCATTTTGGCTGGTGGCTGTTACAATACTATGTCAGACATCTTGTGGAGAAAAAGGAAGATGGGCAGCAGCAGCTGTCTAGAAAATTATTGTTTCTGTACTGGCCAACTGAGGATGAAAGCAAGCCACAATTGCAGCCACAGAAAGGGGTGTGGGACCTTTGACCAGCAGCCACTTGCTCCTGGCTGAGCCCAGTTTTCCTGAGGGGCTAGGCAGGCATCTCCAGAGGGCCCCTCTGGGTGCTGCACCCTTGGAAGATGGCCAGAGATGGTTTGTGCTGATGTCAGCCCTGTCCCTGTCCTTACAGATATGTTTAAGATTGACTTGAATCAACACTGATACAAAAGCAGGCTACAGAAGGCACAGGTAACAAGTGTCAATTGCAATCTCACCATAAATGGCTTGTATAATATTTCAGGTTCATGTCCTCAATTCTAACTCCACCATACGCCCAATCGATTAATTTCTTTGATGTTTTGTGTTATATTTGCATCAGATAATGGTAGCATTAACTGTGGAGCTAATTTATGCCCTGGCAAAAATCCTATTATTAAATATAATTTACCAAGATACAATGAGAGACTATTATGCTAAATGCTGCTTGAAATGGCCAGAAATATCATATGTGTCATGTGCTGTGAATTTGCCCGCTTTGTGTATAATTTTTCCCTTCCATTGCCTTTTGAGGCAGGATTGTGAGGATGCATGTGTATACACAACCTGGGATATATGCTTTGTTATTCCATTTTAGATGTGATGTTTCTGGAACTGATATACACCCATCCATCTTCTAGCAAGACAGTCCTAGCAGTGGCTGGTAAGTAAACAAATTGTTCAAGTAAGAACTAATCTGCCTACTTTCCTTTCACTGTCTCTACAACTGGATTAAATTTGATCCAAATCAGTTAGGCAGTTCGCAAGTTAGTCCACGTGCCTCAAACATGCATGCATCCACCATCTTGAATCACAGTGGATGAAGTCATGACAAACTACATTATTGAGCCAATCCTATGTGTCCCTATGACTGTAGCAAATTTGGTTCAAATTGATTAGATATTTCACAAGTTAGCCCACTAGCGCCTCAAATGTTTACGCAGCCACCATCTTGGATCGGGGTGGATGACATCATCACTAACTATGTCATTGAGGTGTCCCTATGTGTCCCTAGAACTGTACCCGATTTGGTTCATATTGGTCCAGCCATTATGAAGTTGATGTGGAGGAAACACGGACAGACACACACATGGAATGCTGTGTGATCTAATAAGCCTACTGGAAAGTTGGCTTAAAAAAGGTGACTCATCACTCACAGCATGTGTTTTAGTTCTTGGCGGTCTCTTTGCATTCACACCTATTGGATTCACACCTGCACAGAGCCTCGTTTGAAATCTTCTAGAGCGCAGCCTGAAAAACTTTGTTTCAAGCCATGCTCCCATGGACAGATAGATGCTGTCTTAAACAGGCCTGTCTTTCATTCCTTATTTGCCTGATAAACCTGGAAACTCCATCCAGGTAAGATAGCTTGATAGTATCCTATAGGTGTCAATGCCTATAGAAGACCATGAAGAAGAGGTTGCTGATGTGCTTTGAGTAGACTTCTGTGCAGTCATACAACCTGCCCACTTCCCTGTTGGAGAGATATGCTTCTGTTATTGCTTTTTGGGTACTTCACTACAGTTCACTCAAAACCGTTACAGCCATTGTGCCTAAGAGAACACCTACCTAGGACTGAATAGGACAACAATTATTATTTTGTCCATCACAGATGTCACCCTCATCTGCAAAAAGATGTCATCTGCCTGTGGCCCCAGGGCAGGTTTCTGCCTATTTGTATCACAAGCCCCATCAAGCCATGTGAATTTTCCCCAGAACCACCACTGGCATATACTTGTGTATACTTGTACACTGGCTATTCCATCTGCCTGTGCCTTGGCCCTTGTGCCCATTCCACTTACAGCCTCCAGCTTGATTGAGGTCCAACCTGTGCACCATATTTGTTTGCATCAGGGAACTCTGATTGCATCAGAGAGCCAGCGTGGTGTAGTGGTTAGAGTGCTGGACTAGGACCGGGGAGACCTGAGTTCAAATCCCCATCCAGCCATAATACTAGCTGGGTGACTCTGGGCCAGTCACTTCTCTCTCAGCCTAGCCTACTTCACAGGGTTGTTGTGAAAGAGAAACTCAAGTATGTAGTACACCGCTCTGGGTTCCTTGCAGGAAGAGCGGGATATAAATGTAAAAATAAATAAAATAAAAACTGGGCCTTTGAGATCAGACCACCTTTAAACTTCTTCTGGCTTCCTGGCTTATGAGTGGCATACTTGCCTCTGCACCTCACGTTCATTCCTGGTCTTTCAGAAGAGGTCCCTCAGCGCCTGCTGAGCTTCAAGTGTGACAGATGATATCTCGCTGGAATGATTCAAATATACTAACAAACCTAAGCTACAAACCCTCTTGCTCGTTGCTCTCTTTAGAGTCTAAAGCTGCTCTCTGACCCTTTCTCTGGTCAGCCTTGAGTTGATTTTAATTCCAAATTCAAGCTAAAATTCCTCTTTATGAGATTTAAATTAAATTAATTTTGTATTGCTTATTTTTTATTAATCACTCTTTTGCCTTTCTGTACCCTCAGTACCTTTAATAAATCTGATTGCATTGTATCCAGATTTCTGTCACTGATTTCCAGACCAAAGCTTTGCACAACTGAACACTGTAATGAACTGCTCCCGCTAGTTTCACTGATGCCCCACAGAAGCCCAAAAGTTAGTCAGGAGTGCTTTGTCAACACCTCAGAGCTGGTTCATTAACATGACAGATAGTATCTTATGCAGACATGCATCAGAATCTCTGTGCTACTCTTGCCAGAGGGATTTCTAATATGAAGATGCAGTAGAAAACAAATATGCATCAATTTGTTCAAAACGTTAAATAGGGATGTGCACAAGGTGTTTTGTGCAAAGTGTTTTGTGCACATCCAGGCTAGCAGAGAGTGGGCACTTTAAAAGGGGAAAGGCAGGGCTTACATGCCCCTCCGTTGCAGCTCTGTTACCCCCACTGCCCCAGAGTGGCATTGTTTGAAGCAGCTGGGCTCTCTGTTTGCTGGCTGCATTTGCTTAGGAACAGGAAGTTCCCTGTTCCCAGCAGGAAATGGTGTTTGAGCATGTGCAGATGCCCCTTTGAGCACTCAGTGTTGCTGACTGGTACAAACAGTGCTGCTCTGAGGTGGCAGGGGGCAGTGGTGCTGCAACAGGGGGACAGATAAGACCTGCCTTCCTCCTTGAAAAGTGCTCACTTGCTGCCAGCCAAAATGATTTGGCTGAGGCAGTTCGAGGCATTTTAGCACCTGGAAAGGTGGCAAAATACTTGAAGCACATCCTTAATTTTAAGTTGCTTTTAATTTCAAATTGCTAAGAGTTTTCTTGAAAAAATAATGATATTGCATTCCAGTGTTAACTTCAAAGCCATTGTGAAGAAGAGAGCTCTTAAGAGGTCAGTAGAAATGATGACAAATGCCTCACATTTTGATGACTTTCTTTGAGGATGCAAAACCATCCTATCATTTTAGAACTTTTCACCCCATAGAAAGAAAGGGGAAAGTTCTTGAATTGGATCTCAGGACTGTTTATTAATTCTCCAGGAACTTAGATTGGAAAAAGAACACTGCCTAATTTCACCCTGTAGACAAGACAATTCCGTTTTTACTTCCGCTGACTGTACAGAATCAAAGCTTCTGCTTGATAGACTAGGCTGGCAAAAGGAAGACTTATTTCAGAAGGATTAATACATGTCTGCTTAGCTGCAATGCAGAAAGTATGTTACTTTTTAAAAAAAAGCTATGGTGAGACACTCCATGCTTTCTTTCAGCCTCAGAATTTTTGTTTATGAAAAGGAAGAACTTCTACAAACAAACTAAAACCCAAGGTGGATTTTGGATAAATTTGTGTGAATGGCATAAATATAGTATTTTAAAAGGATAGCACAGGGAAGCAAAGAAATCACACTGGGAGTTCTTGCAAAACATGACCAAAGATCTCCCAGACAACTTGGATCGGTCCTTCTCTGCAGCCCCTTTAAATTCCAGAGCCCCATCTTCCGCACAGCCAAAAGACTGAAGTGGGGAATGGAATCTTAACTATATGATTTTCTTTGTATGACTTAAGAAGAATCCAAGAAAGTGCACTTTGAATGAATAGTGAGTCTAGAGTACCTGAAAAGCAATTTGTGGCTTCGCAAGCAAGGTACTAAAACCGGAGTTCATTTGGCATCTTTAGCTCTCATGGAGTCATAAGAACTTGAGGCTCTCTGCCCTTTCAACAGCTCAAAAACAAATATTTGAGATGAATTCTATGGTGACTTCACTGTGTGTGGGTGAACAACATGCCTGGCCGTACATGTCTGCGAACATATCACAAGTATCTACCTACACTGTGATTATGAACGGACAAGCAATTTGTTAACTGATGCAGCTTCTGGCAAAGTGAAGTGGTGCCAAGATTGCAACAGCCTCAGAGGAAACATTTTCAATTTCAGTGCACATGCTGAGATGCAGCTGTGCCAAGACGTGCATATTTATTGGACCTGGCTAGGAAGCAAATGTGGAACTAATTAAACTCTAGCAGTGTCAGCCAGAGTGGCTAGGATTTTGTTGTATTGGCTTGTGGCCTCCAAGGAGATGCGAGTATTTTCGGAAACAATTTTTTCATAATAAAATAGACAAACACATTTTGCTGGTATGATGCTTTATTTCTAAAGAACAAATTGCACATTGTTCAATAGATACAAAGCAGTTCAACTAAGTCACCTACAAGTGATGATTTGATTATACTAGCCAACATCCAGACTATGGTTGTGTTTAGAGGATACAGTTTTTGGTAACACATGGGGGTATATATTTAATGTTCCCCTTCCATCTCACAACCCTCAGGCCATATTTTTAGGAGGCACAGTCAGCTGCAGCAAGAAGAAGAATCCGAAAGCTACCCCCTTCCAGTACCCCAATGAAAATAGCTCTCCTGTGATCAGAACATTAGTCTGACCACTGACCACTGTATCTTCCATATACCTGATGCCACTTGACTGTCTTTTCCATTGCACAGGTCACTCTCAGGAACATAAGTACCATATAGCTAAATCTGGGGCAGGGATAATGATAGCCAGTTAAATGGTAGCTATTGGGAAAATCAGGCCTTAGAACTCTTTTGGAAATCATGCAGGTTTACTCCCTTTGCATGACTTTTTGATGGAAACATAAGAACAACCTTGTTGGACCAGGCCCAAGGCCTATGTGGTCCAGCATCCTGTTTCCCACAGTGGCCCACCAGATGCCTCTGGGAAGCCCACAGACAAGACATGAAGGCATGTCTTCTCTCCTGCTGCCGCCGCCCTGTAAGTGGTATTCAGTAGCATCCTGCCTTTGAAACTGGAGGTAGATCTTGGGATGACTTATGAAAATGGTATAGAAATCAATCAATCAATCAACCAACCAATCATCTGTCCTCCATGAATCTGTCTAAGCCACTTTTAAAGCCATCCAAGCTGGTGGCTGTCACCACATGCCATGGCAGATAATTCCATAGATTAGTTATGTGTTGCATAAGTACATTTGAGGTTCTGCAGAAATTGTTTTGCAATAACTAGGGCAATCGAGGGGAAAACGGGCATGAAAATAGGGACAGGAGAAGTAAATAGGTCATGAAGACAAGGGTTTGAAACTGTCAGAAGGAACAGTTCTTTGCAGGTTATAGAAACTCTCACTATCATATTTAGGGTGGTGGAATCAACTATTTATTTGGATTTGTACAAGGATGAAATATTTCAACAAACTCCCTGTGGTAAACACCAAGTAAGTGTCTGTGTAAGACCGGGCTGCCTTTATTTTCCCTGCTACTCCTTGCTGCACTTGCCCCTCTGTCTTACTCACTCTGAGAAATGTAGATGCTTACATCTTATTCTCCATTTAATATACTTAGCCAGACTCTAAGAGAGTAAGGTCCTTTAAATAAAAACGTTGATTAATGAAGGAAATTCAAACTGTGAGCACCAGTATCGTTCCTTCCTGGCTGGTCCCAGTCTCCAAGCTTGTTTATTTAGTGTCACCCATAGTCTGTCATGGCTGACCTAAAACTATCAGAAACAGCCACAATTGCAGCCAAGCATAAACAAAAATCTGAACTGAAGGTGCAGAGGGACTGCCATTCAATAGATAAGATCTATTGCTGTAATAGCCCTTGATTATCATGACCAAAGGAAAAAAAAACACCAAATATACAGACACATTTCAGTTTATTTACACAGGAAGGGAGGGAAGCAAATCATTTACAAAGAGGAGGACATACTGGGAATAAGGTTGCAGTGTTAGACAGTGCTTCTCAAGAGTTTATAAAAGAAGATTTTGTCAAGAGTTGCTTTTGATTGTCATTGGTCCTCTTCTGACATATTACAATGTGCTAAAGTCACCTACTGTAAATAAAGATGGTGAGCTGGGGGAGAAGGGAGGTATAGCGAGGGTGGCCATGTTGGTTACCTGGGTTTTGCCTGGCTCTTAATCCTGACATGGTACCCTTTTGAGTCATTCATTAATTGCCTCAGAGTCTCACCTTTCATTTTGTAAAAAGCAAGCCTCTAGCCTTCTACATTTGGAGATCAGAGGTAAAATGTGCAGGCAGAATTCTGACCCAATATTTAGTAAGAAACAAGCTCATCTTATCTTCTATTGCTCCAGCCAATGAGAGAACCCATAGCTATGATTGGCATATAAAGGAAGAAGTGATATTCTACTTTGCATCTTAGTAATTTGACTGTTAGGGGTTAAATACAGCTATCTCTTATTTTTATGAGCTGGTGTAATACTCTGCCTTAGACTTTTTGTCTATAACATGATTTTATCCTCTTGCTTTCCATAAAGACATTCCATTTTACAGGTAGGTTTAATTTGGAAGCTGGTAGTGAAAGGATCCTTAAAATCCATATGAAAAACTAGAAAAAGCCAAGATATGATTGCGCATCACTGAAAAAAGAATTCCTACTTCCTGTCAGTGGAGAAAACACATGCCTACATTAAACTTGTGAAGTGTTGCTGTGATGTAGCTTTTCATTTATCGTATGGAATATAGAGATTGCTCTCTTGGCTTGCATTGCCCACTTCATAAGGCTTTCAGGTACAAATGGTCTCCTAAGTGAATTCTATGACCACAAAATGGGAAATTTTCAGAACATTTTTTGGAAAACCCATAATTTCATCTTCTGTATATTCAAAAATGTCCTGGATATTCAAGTGGTCCAGGATCTGACTGCCAAAGGGCTGTCCTGGAGCAGATTTTGAGACATATGTATTCACTAGCTCTATAGTCAGACGATGAGTGGCCCAGGTTGAGGCAGTGGCCAGAGGTGCCTTTTATCAGCTTTGGCTGATACGCCAGCTGCATCCATTTCTTGAGATAAATGACCTTTGAACAGTAGTACTGCTAGTCACCTACAGACTTGACTACTGCAATGCGCTCTATGTGGGCTATCTTTGTACGCAGTCCGGAAACTGCAGTTAGTCTAGAATGTGGCAGCCAGGTTGGTCTCTGGGTCATCTTAGAGAGATGTTATCACTCCTATCTTAAAAAAATCTATACTGGCTGCCAATAGGTTTCTGGGCAAAGTACAAGGTTTTGGTTATAACCTATAAAGCCCTAAACAGTTTGGGCCCAGGGTATTTAAGAGAACGTCTTCTTTGCCTTCAACCATACTGCCCATTGAGATCATCTGGAGAGGTCCATCTGCAGTTGCCACCAGCTTGTCTGGTGGCAACTCAGGGATGGGCCTTCTCCATTGCTGCCCTGAGGCTTTGGAACACATTTCCTGCTGAAATAAGAGCCTCCCCATCTCTTACAACTTTTAAAAGGGCAGTTAAGATGCATTTGTTCACCCAGGCTTTTCATTAGATATTGTTTTAATTGTGTTTTAATTGTCCCTTAATAGTTTTAACTTTTTAAATTTTAATTGTTGAGATGTGTTGTTCTTTTCATTGGTTGTTTTTGTTGTCTTGTGAACTGCCCAGATAACTTGCGTTTTGGGCGGTATAAAAATGTGTTAAATAAATAAATAATAAATAAATGATCTTCCTTTGAATGGGTATGAACATTTGCAAGTGACCCCATAAAGCATGAAACCATTTGCAAGTCCAATGCTGACTTCAGAACAGAACAGGTAATTCACCAAGCTGCGTGCTGGGTGTCCAGACCAGGCAAGATTGAGCTCATGGGCAAGTGAACAGGAAACAGGTCTGGCACTGGTCTGGAGAAGAGGAAAAAAACCAGAGGACCATTGGGGCTAAGGATCCATGCCAGGGTTCGTGGTACAGGAATCAAGATACAGAATGTTCAGAACCATTACTGGATTCCAGGGAGATAGCTTGTTCCAACAGGGGCTAGGTGATAGTTGAGCCCTTATATAATCCCAGGGCTGAATACTTTTCAGCCTCTCACACTTGATGAGGAAAGGAGAGATTTAAAGGGACAGCCAACTGGCTTGAAGCCTGACAGGCCATAACCTCTCCAGTGTTCTCTCTAATTTTTTTAATCTGTGTGTGGAATGAGTTTTGTTCTGGGCGGCAGTATCAAGGCAGTGTGTGTGTGCACATGCATTCAGAGTGGGGCTTTCCTGATTCAACTTGAGCGGGATCTAAAATTAACTGAGCAGACATCAAAAAATGTGTGAGCGTGTACACACCTTAGAGGGAACACTGCACCTCTCTATTGTCTTTCTTTGGCTGCACTATCTATAGTGGCAGACAGGCTTAGTACATTGTGAGCTCCTTGAGAGTGAAGATGCTGGCTCCGTTGTGGTATCTGGCTCAGGGAATGCAATCACTGGGAGTCCAAGCTCAGGGGAAGTCCTTGGATACTGTACTTAAGCTTAGTCAGGGCCTCGATTCAGGGCCTCTACCATCTGTGGTGCTGATTCAGCTAGCTCCTTTTCTGTTTAGTCAGTGCACAGGTCATTTCCGGTGGCCTATCGTAACAGGAGGGGGCTGAAAGGGGCTGCCTGAAAACCATGACTACCATATGAAACAGAGAGCACTGAGAATAGGCCCTCAGTCACACACACACAGACACAGACACAGACACACACACACACACACACCACAAGGAATGTGAAGCCCACCCACCCCCGTTTGAATTGAATTGAATTCAATTTTTCCAAGCTTTCTTCCATACATCTCAGAAAACGATTGGATGTTTCTGAGTTTATCTGAGAAAGTTTGGCAAAACCAGGCCTAGGAATTCTTGCTCCAGCTCTTTCTGCCAGTCGTACCCCCACTTTCCAAGCAAACACATCTTTGTGAAGATATGTGTGTGTATTGGGAGAGGGCAGGCATCAAGGAGGCTGCTGCAGACAGGAGAGGCCTTATAATATCCATCCTTAAATTCTGGATATTATTTTCCGCTAGGATGCATGGAATCTTTGGCTTTCTGTGCCACCTAGTCCAATTAATGGAATCATAAGCCATAGGAAATGACAGCACCCATCCATCTTTATAGGAAATGATTCTCCTGAGCATTTTTAGGTGCACCCTGACCTTAACAATGACCTCTCCCATCTTCAGCAACTCTTACATAGGAACATAGGAAACTGCCATATACTGAGTCAGACCATTGGTCTATCTAGCTCAGTATTGTCTTCACAAACTGGCAGCGGCTTCTCCAAGGTTGCAGGCAGGAATCTCTCTCAGCCCTATCTTGGAGAAACCAGAGAGGGAACTTGGAACCTAGATGCTCTTCCCAGAGCGGCTTCATCCCCTGAGGGGAATATCTTGCAGTGCTCACACATCAAGTCTCCCATTCATATGCAACCAGGGCAGACCCTGCTTAGCTATGTGGACAAGTCATGCTTGCTACCACAAGACCAGCTCTCCTCTCCTTTCTCTGCCAGGGAGTCTCCCCACCCGTTAAGCATGCTTGGGATGAAGGACTGGCAGAGAGTCTGGTGGCAAAATTGCACCTGAACTTTGGAAGGGGATTGGAGTTGGCTCAGTTTCCAAACTCCCACAATTCCAACCTAATCAACATCACTACCAATTGCAGGTTAAAAAAAATGCCCAAAGGGATGTTAGATGTACACAGGAACATACTTTTCAAAACTGCTTTGAAATGACAGCTTCAAATGCAAGAAACCTTATACAGTTTCCAAAGGGATCATTTTCTTCTGTGCAAAAAAAAAAAAAAAGTGACTGAAGTTTATAATTTTAACTTAACACAGAAAAACATCTTAAGTGCTAAGAAGAAGATGGTGAGGTTGTTTACACGACAATTTCTGGGGCAGTGGGGTGGGGGGGAAGGCAGGGTTGAACCTACCTCCCCCCCCAGACAATCACTGATCTGCTATGTGGCACACAGCTCACACACCCACACGATCCGCACTGCTCTGATGTGTGAGCAGCCTCATTATTTGGAACCAATAATTTAGGGTTGATACTGTCACTAAGTCAAATTGTTGCTGATAATTCTTAGCAGACACTTCAAAATCAGATTTCTCTATGGATTTTTATGGGTTCTCAGAAAGCAAAGTTGAGAGGCAGAGGAGCTAGCTACTCGGGAACAGTAGTAGTATAAGTACTGAATGCACTACTTAGGGATATTTATTCTTGGAATGGGCGGGAGGGAGGGTTGAATCCACCCGGTCCTCCCCAGTTTCTTGGGGATCAGGTGCTGGTTCGGATTCACCCACAATAGGTCATTTATTTTGTCCCACATGGGCACCTCACTGTGCGCACCATAAAACCAAATATGTTCATATTTACATAGTCTTCCTTCATTTGTTGTGAAATCCTACCATGGGTTCTGGGGTTGTTGTTGTTGTTTTGTTTTGTTTTAAAAATTCAAACTAGAGTACGAGGTCGGATGTCAAGAACTACAGCCCTAGTATTCAGATGTTATCAAAACTGGGGATGCTGTGCTCACATACTGTATCCTTGAGAATGTGCTTGCAAGCCCTGCACCCTCAGTGATGCACTCTGAAGTGACACACTCATCCCTCACTCTCCATGGTTACATTTGTCTGCAGTAACAATGCAGTACTTGTGAAAAAATTATTCCTGCAATTGGAATTCTGGGGTACCCCAATGATCACAGGAAGAATCTTTCCACAAGTACAGAATGTCTCTGAGACAAATGTTGTAACCATGGGGGGTGTGGGTTTGTGTGTGCTGGGGGTGGGGTTCAGAGCACATCAGCATGAGAGTGGCAATCATGCTCTTTGGGATACAGAACGCGAGTACAATATCCCCAGTTTTGATAATGTCTGAACATTATACTTCATTACAGATATAGAAAATGCATCTTGTATTTCACTAGTCTTTCTATTCTCTTTATTTTGTTCATTTCAAATCAGCCTGGTGAGGTAGGTCACTATTTTGGCTATTTTTACAGGCAATAAGTTTATGAATGAACATTGATTTGACCCCAGATATCCGAGGTCCCAATCCAATTTTTCTTCATTCGACTATATTTGTTTGAAAGGGAATTTGGGTTGGCTACTCTTATTAACAGTGTTGCCTGTTATTACTGACTACTATTGACTACTATTATTAACAGGGAGGACAGTTTTAACAGTATGCAACCAGTTGAGCTAATGCTAACAGAAGGTGCATATGGAAAAATGTGTAAACTTGTTAGCAGGGTAACTGTGCATGGCATCACATCTCTTAAATTGTTCTAGGTACCACAGGTAGTGCTGGAGAAGTATCAGAAGAAAACACCAGTATATTTCTCGCCTTATACTCCAAATCTCTGGATTTCCTTACCCAGTAGTTTCACAGAGGTGGTAAAAGTATGGGAGAGACAACAAGATCCTATGGAATGCCACAGGAAAGTTCCCAGAGAAAGAATATTATACTTCCAGCATCACTTTCTGTCTGAAACTAACCCACCAGGTAGAAGCAGAACCACTATAAAATGGGTCTTCCCTAATCCAACCCCATGCAGCCATCTATACCAGAAGGCTGGTGCTATCAGTAGCCACTGAATTAGCCAGGGTAATCAAGGGTCAAACTTCCCTTGTTTCTCTCCTGGTACAAGTTATCTAGCAGGGTGATCAAAGCAGTCTCTTTTCTGAATCTCAGCTGGAAGCCAGATGGAAATGGATACAGATAATTGAAATCGATCCTTCGCACAAAGATGCATTAATAATGATCAAGACAGAATGTAAAAGCCGTCCCCAGTAGGACATCACTAGCCAAGAATCAAGTGGGCAAGTAGTGGGGTGAACATCACCAAGTATTTTGTCCACATTCTTGGGGGTTCATTGAAACTCCTCAAGTTAAATCAGAGGTGGAGGCTTTTGATGCCTCTGCTATAGACTCTGCATCCAGGTCAGAGTTTAATGTATGAATTAACCATTCTTCTGGAATGTGTATTGGTCATTCTCCTCATGTCCTATATAGCATGGGAAAATGCTGAGGATGGGGAGGAGGCATAAGTCTTAGTATTACAAGTAATTCCACTAGCCAGTCTTGTAAGCTGCAGCATGGGCTTCTCCAAGAAAACTCGCTCCAAAAGAGGGATGGTCTGCCATTCAGAGTGGTTTCTCGCTGCTTAGCTATTTAGCATGCTTAAAGCACTTGGCAAGTTGTACTCGCTAGTGGCACACACTGCTCCTTTTCAGAGCAGTTCTGAAATGAAACCAGCAGTGATTCCTTCCAGTTTGCCCAATGGAATCTTGCCCTGACCGGCACAGTTCCTGGAGCAAAACATACATCTTCCAGCTTCCCTGCTGCCCTTGGCAATCCTGACTCCAGCAGTGTTTGGCCTTCGTATTCCAGCATATTCAAAAGCTCAAGAGGAATTTAGCTGGCAAGGGTACTAAACATTAAGGTTTGGGGGGTCCCCCCCCACCCATTTCTTTCTGTGCAAGGAGAATGCTGGATACAACACAAAGATTTCAACAAATCACAGCCACACTATTAGGAATTTTCATTTGCCCCTCCAGTGTTAAAAACAGCAGGTTTAATTCAGTTAAGGCAAAATGCAATTAGAGAAAAGCATTGCCAGACCCTTCAGAGAAATAAATGGATGAAGCTTTCAGTTGCTTTAGCTTCCAACTCTGGCAAACATTTCTCCCCTTGGACATGTGTGGAATGAAAGGGGTCAAAGAAAAAAAAAGTCAAAATGATACACAGTGCCAAGACAAAAATATTTCCACAATGCGGTACAATACGAGGCCCCACTATGTTTTCTATGGCCCAACCCCTAATATTCCAGAAATATCAGCTCACAGCACCATGGGAGTCATATGGGATATATATTTGCACCCAGTGCTCTGTTTTCAAAAGATTGTTCTTCCAGTTTAAGGCGCTAGAAGCCAACATTTCAGGAGTGCAGGAAAAGAGCCTATCTATCTATTATTATCTACACATTATATCCTCCTCTTCCTCCAAGGAGCCCAGAGCGGTGTACTACATACTTAAGTTTCTCATCACAACAACCTTGTGAAGTAGGTTAGGCTGAGATAGAAGTGACTGGCCCAGAGTCATCCAGCAAGTATCATGGCTGAATAGGGATTTGAACTCGGGTTTCCCCCGTCCTAGTCCAGCACTCTTACTACACCACGCTGGCTCTAGTGATACTAGCTCTAGTATCTAGTGATTCAATTATTATGGAAATTGCTCTGGTTATAACTACTAACCCTCTGTTAACTGGGCAAAGAGGCATCTTTCAAAATCGTGGTTCTCTTTATATTTAGTAGGAGAAGAGCAAATGGCTCTATTTTAATCTCAGCACAGCATTCCTCCAGTGATTGTTGCTGGTGTCCACCTTACTGTGTGTGCGTGTATTTAAGATTGTGAGTCCATTGTGGACATGGAACTATTTTCTTCTTCTTCTTATTTTCCAATGTAAATCATTTTGAGCACTTTTTCACTGAAAAGTGATATATAATACTACTACTACCACCACCACCACCACCACTACTAGTAGGATTATGATTATGATGACGACAACTTTAAGCTACCAAAATCTAGAATTACTTCATGGCTTTTCTACGCAGGAGAGCCGGTCTTGTGGTAAAGTAAAAGTAAAGTTGTGCCATTGAGTTGGTGTCAACTCCTGGCGACCACAGAGCCATGTGGTTTTCTTTGGTAAAATACAGGAGGGGTTCACCATTGCCATCTCTCGTGCAGTATGAGATTATGCCTTTCAGCATCTTCCTGTATTGCTATTGCCCGATATAGGTGTTTCTCACCAGTCGTGAGAAGAGGCTCTGTGTCTATTGAAACAGTGATTTATCTGTGCTGTTCTTTGGAGGGACTACTATCGTATTTACACAAATAGAAGGTGACTGAATGTAAGATGATGCCTTGAAAGATAGAGGCAAATGCAAGTTATACCTAGATTTACCCAAAAGAAAGAGGCATCTGAATCTAAGATAACCCCCACCCATTTTTTAAAGGAAAGAACTGGGGGGGGGGGGCAGGATTTCATCTTAGATTCAGGTAAATACGGTACAATGAGCATGGCGATCAACACACTCACTTTGTGGCTTGCATTGATTGAATATGCTGAGCCAACACACTGAAGTCCTGGCCAAACATGTTTGCACATATTTTCTGACAAAGGCTGATTGACACATTCCTCTGCTAGCACAACTAAAGCAAAAGAGAATCGGAGGATCAAAGCTGTGTTTTCTAATGGACTGATACTAGTAAGACGAGCAGTTGCATAAGCAATAAACCATACATGACTTATGTGCTGCGTCCTATGCCTACATTTTATTTCTATAATTTGAGAGCCAGTTGTAGCCCGAGGAAAACTAGCTCTTCTAGTTTTCATTTTTGTACTGTTTGGCACATTTGTAGTTGTAAACAAGATAAACATATGGTTACATTTCTCATATGTGGTTTGTAGTTCATCTGATCAAACTAAGAGAAAATCATTTTTTTTTTTAAACCAACAAAACTTGTGCTTTCTATTATAACTCTCTATTTGCAGGGGTTTATTACTCGTCTGTAGGAGAGAGAGAAAAGGCTTCAGGCTGAAACTCTGTAGACAAAGTCTCAGCCTAGGAGCGAACATTTTGTATGATATTTCAAACACATAGATAGTGTTGTCATAATCAAATGGTATCATAAATCATAATAGAACCTAGTTAGAATGAAACTCCTTGTCACACTGACATATTACAGCAAGCATATAATATAGTGGGAAAGTAATAGCTTGATCCTCTGTCTTGAATGGGAAATTCGTAAATGGGGTGGGGGGTGCAGTGTGGTTTCCCAGTCTGTTTTATAGACTGGCAACCCAGCTGTGATGTAAAACTGGGAACACACATTCGCAGGAAGCAGAACTATTTGAAATAGTTCACTGGAACCTGTGAAAAGATCAGAAAAGAGTTCCTCTGAGTAACTGCAGATGGCTTTCACGAATTCTGAAAGATCATACAAAACAAATGATTAAAATACATGCAATACATAACTAGTAATAAAGAGTAATGCCATGGTCCACTCTAAAAACAGATTTTGGGAAACAGAGGGATCATTCACACAGTCAAAAACTGTGTTCTACCCAGGTTTGGAAGCTTTGTGTGCTCCCAATTTTTTGTTGTGTGGAAGCAAGGTAAGAGCAAAACCTGGGTAGTAATGATAGTGTGGAAGCAAGGTAGAAGGAAAGGTTTCCCAGGTTTTCCTCCTACCTTGCTTCCACACAACAAAAATTGGGACACACACAGTTCTCAAACCCGGGTAGAACATAGTTTTTGACTGTGATAATTAGGGTTGTGCACGCACCAAAAAAACGCAGTGTCATTTGAATACGAATCTATTTGAACCATATCTTGTTGCTCCAAACCAGTTGGTCGAACTGACCAGCCAGTGTGTTTGATCAAACCAGTTCAGGTGGTTCAAGCAGCTATTACTTGTAAAGGGTGATCTGGTGAGGATTCCCCTTTACAAGTACAGGGGGTGGGGGGCAGTGTTCCCTCTAAGATGTGAGTGTGTGCGCGCACTCACACATTTTCGATGTCACGTTGAATCAGGAAGGCCCTATTCTGAATACATGTGTGTGCACACACTGCTTTGATACTGCCGTTCAGAACAAAATTCATTCTGCACACAGATGAAAAACATTGTCATCTGAACACTGAGGGGGGGGCCTTCAAGGGGTAAGGGGAAGCTGGGTGGGGGTGGCATAAAAGAAAAAAAGGTGCTTACCTGAGCGGCATGGCTTCCGCTGCTGCCCACCCTGCTGATGCAGCCCCAAGAGTGCTCCCTCCTCCTTTAACAAGCTGCTGACTCAGCACTGGCTCAGTTCTGGCCTCCGCACATGTGTTGAGAGACCATTTATGTGCATGCATGTGCAGAGGCACCACTGAGCTGGTGGTTTTGTAGATGAGCGGGGAGTATGCTTAGGGCCTTGCCAGGAGGGTGAGTGGTAGTAGGTTCTATTATGATTTATGATACAATTTGATTATGACAGCCACACTGTTCAGGTAAGCACCTTTTCCCTTCTCTTGCTGCTCTACTCGGCTGCTTTTTACCATGCTGAACTGGTCCACACGGGCCAGGCCAGCTTCAGTTCAATCACAAATCAAACTACCCCAGTTTGGTCTGTGATGCAACCCCTGAATCAGCCCTGATTCAAGGCGAACCAGTTCAGCATGAACTGTTCATGCACACCCCTAGTGTGAATGACCTCAGAGTATTTTGCAGAATGTTTCTGGATGTTCAGAACTTAATTCAAACTCCAAATTGATTGTGAGCCAAGGGCACACAGTAATGACATCTACGGGTGGCCCAGGTTATTGTGGTGACTGAGTTGAGGGGCCACTCCTGTTCAAAACTAACCCTACAAGTGGGAAGCAGGGAGAAGGGAATGTGCTAACAACCTCCTCTTCTTTCCTTGTGTTTCTTGCAAAGTTTGGAAAGAGTTGAGGAGAGGCTTTCCTTGCAAAGCATACAAGGGACAGAGCTGATCCAGATGCAGTGGGCAGGGGATAAGTTGAGGAAACTGCCTCACCTTGCCTCATGAAAGGCCCACTCCGAATGACATTACTGCTGTGTAGCAGGGCCCAGCAGCCTCAGATCCAACCACATCAATTTCTGGGAATCCTATGTGCCACCCCACGTTCCAAAACATAATGAGGTAGAAAGGGTAGTGGGGTCCGAGGGTATCCTGGGAACTGCTGCAGTATGTCTTCAGTCCTTAAACCTGCAAAAAGGTGCTGTCCTAGTTTCCACCAAAAAATTGAAATGGATACATGGCGGCATACAGGCTCGGACTGGCCCACAGGACAACAGGGCATATTCACGATTAGCCCCACCCACGGGGCACCCCTGTGCCCTGCCGCACTCAGCAGCAGTGAATACTCCATCCTTAAGTACTCATTCTGCTCAAAACCTGGTGCCCTCCCCACACACATTCCACCACCCTCTCAGTATCCCTAGTCCGGCCCTGAGTAGGAAAACTAACTTTCACACACTTCCATGCATGCTTCTGAGTAGAATGGGACCTGACTCTGTTGTAATGTAAATGCAGGCTCTGACTTTTGAGAGCCTCTAACTTGGGGATAGTGAGGAGAGAAAAATCATTTTTAGAGCTTGGGATTGTTGAGTGAATTGGTGATGTTACAGCATGCTGATATTGTGCAGGCAGACGACAAAGAGGCAAATCAGTAAGATAAAATCAATGGCCACAACTTTTTTGGCAGACTGACATACTTCTTAGAGAGCAGATTAGAATGTCTGATTTGTGGGGGAAACTTGGTTGAAAACTGGCAGGACTATCCTGCTGTGTATGTCTGCTATCCCAACCATCTAAGGCAAAAGATCCAAATCAGGAACCCCATTCCCAACCAACTGGCAAGTGAATATGACAGGCCAAAACCCAGCCCTGCTACTCATAGGAACAGAAATAGAAAGCTGCTTCGTACATTGGTCCATCTACACAGACTGGCTGTGGCTTCCCAAGGTTTCAGGCAGGAGTCTTTCCCAGCCCTACCCAGAGATGTCAGGAATTGAAGCACATACTCAACTTCTGAGCTACAGCCCCACCAACAAGGTGGCATACATAGGTCTCCCATCTAGGCACTGACCACACCAAGACCTGCTTAGCTTCAGCAAGGTTGTATGCTTAGACCAAGCTCTGATGCAGCTGCAGCTGTCCTTTCAGATAGAAATTCATTGATTGGAACATACACATATGTGTTTAATTATGTACCTTCACATCTCTTTACTGAGGGCACACATGTGCATGTGTGCATGTGTGCACGCATGCGCGCACACCCCTCCCCACAAAACTGGGTGGGGAGTAGAATCCCTCTCATCCCTTTATAACTCCAGTTTAATGAATATCATTGACGTCCAACGTCATTTAATAATCTTTTCAGATCTGGTTCCCCCGCTCCTCCAAATTTTATGCTGCAGGCTGCTGTTTTGATAAATGTGTGTTTCCACAGCTTTCTGTGATACTGTATCATCGTGAGGTAAAATGTCAATATGGGTAATGACACAGCACAGTGAAAACACAATTTAATATTCAAAGGATTTGTGTAATTGTAAATTAGGCAGTGCCACCCAATATCTTAACATATTTCATGAGAAAAAGATGCTAAATTTACTTGACCTACTTTCATCTACATGTTTAGGAAACAGGGTATGATAAGTAAACAAAGTAGTTGAGCCTCATATATGAGATGATTATTGTTTGAATTTATGATTCATGCCTTGAGCAACATTTTGTTTGTGGCCTCATTTGCAACCATAATTTACAACTTTTCTAGGGATAGACTGTGTATTTGGGAGGCTATATATTAGGCATGCTTTGTTCTGGAACTGTTTTCTAGCTTTGGGTGTAGTATATTCTGTGTTTCTGTTAGCTATAAAAATTCTTGGCATAACATTTATTGTAGTAAATATGGAAATTCTTTTTAAAAATTGCATTCCCCTAAGGAATGTCCTATTGTATTTACATCAATGTTCTTATTACAGCTAAATCTAACTGGTATTTAAAGGAATTGTTAATCCCATAAAAATCTGTGCATGAATGCAAAAAAAAAAATAAAAATTAACCACTTCAGCAGCTCCTAACCAGCACATGGCTACTTAGTCAAATCCAACTCAGTATGTTGATATTTATGTATTTTAGGTTATAAATACCAATGAGAATCTTTAGCAGCTTTAACAGACAACAGTAAACAATTAGAAACACATGAAACTTAAAGAATGCAATAGAGTACTTGTGTTGATCCATTCTTTAGAATCCTAGACAAAATTCTATATCTGAAAAAATACATAATACAACATGCAGACACAGTGGCTGTTTTCTTACTTCATGCAGAAGAAGAGTGCCTTCTTCTGCATGATCCCCACCGCATGTTAAGGTCATCTGAAGAGCTCTGTCTCCAGTTACCACCAGTACATCTAGTGGAGACTCAGAGGCGGGCCTTCTCTGTAGCTGCTCCTGGATTGTGGAATGCACTTCCTGCAGAAATCCGTAATTTGAATTCTTTATTGGGCTTCAGGAGAGCTGTTAAAACCTACCTGTTTGGCCTGGACTTCCAGGGTTTTTAAATTTTTGTAAATGGTTTTAATGTTGTATCCTGGTTTTTAGGGTTTTTAAACTGTTCTGACTGTTTAATTGTTGTTGTTTTATCATGTTTTAATTGTTTAATTGTTATTTTATGCTGCTTTATAATTTCTAACTGTTGATTGATTTTATTATTATTATTATTAATTCAATTTCTATTAATGATTTTAATGGTTTTGTTTTAATTGTAAACCGCCCTGAGGCCATTCTGAAAGGGTGGTATAGAAATTAAAACACACACACACAACAGGCCACTTACTAATATATATGTAACTTCTTACTCTTACAAATTCACCTAATGGCGCAGCAGAGAAGTAACTTGCCTAGGGAGCAAGAGGTTGCTGGTTCAAATCCACATGGTATGTTTCCCAGACTATGGGAAACACCTTTATCAGGCAGCAGCGAGATAAGAAGATTCTGAAAGGTATCATCTCATACTGCACAGGAGATGGCAATGCTATCCCCCCCCCCCCGCCCGCCGCTGCTCTGTGGTCTCCAGGAGTCGATACTGACTCGACATCACAACTACTTACTCTTACAATCTCTTCAGCTTGCCACAGGGGGGGAAACAGTCTATGTCGACTCCCAGCTATCCATAGTTCATGTTGAGCTGGTCATGTGTACTCACTGTCATGAACTGAATTTTGTTAGTGGCTTCTATTATGCCATTGCAAATGGCACTACATGTGGTTCAATGATAGTGGGCTAAAATCTGAATATGGCACTTAAAGACAGGTGTATATGGCCAACTTGGGGCATGCTGTGAGTAGATGGAAATTAATATGGGCTGGCATTTCCCATGGCCACCAGATGCTGAAGTGGTAACAGGAATTAGCTTTAAGACTGTACCTGCCCAATGCACAGTTGGATTTTATACAGAAATACGTGGACCCATGCAAAAAATATTACAACAGATCTGAAATCTCACATGCTATATTGGTGAGGAAGGGACAGAATAGGGCATTGATGGACAGCAAAAACATGAAATGTTGGGTTGAGAGGGTCTTGTCTAAACAATTTTCTTTGTTTTCTGGTTTGGCATAGTATATTTTGTTGTTGTTGTTGTTGTTGTTGTTATTGGTTAAGCTTTGTTTCTTTTTGTTTTTAGGATGTCCTCTCTTTTTGTGTGTGTTTGGTATTTCCTCCCCCCGCCTTTTATATATAGCCTGTGTCTTGCATAACTGTCAACACCAACCCGTCATCAACTATCACCCACTGTCAGTGCTCACTGCTTTCCTGCTTTACCCCCTTCTCCCAATTCTTTCTGTCACTTCTCCCTCAAATTTCCAGTGTTATTGGCTGTGCCTTTTTGACTGACAAGAGTGTAAGAATCTCCTTTTGGATTCTTTGTTTTAGCATTTTGTTGCAAAACGTATGTATCCTTTGTTTCTTCAGGATGGTTCTTGGTTCTGGAAGTCTGGGCTTCCCCCACTTCCCACCCAACTCACATTTTGGGGCATGCTTTGTGGTCCCATCCATCACCCCAAATGGGAGCTTTTGAAATCTCTGTGCCAATTTACATGCTCCATTAGCAATCAGCAATATATTAATAGATACAAGTGACATGGACAGTAACCAAACATTTTCTAATTTAACTATGAAGAGAGATTCAGGATAATTTAGTCCAGATTTGTTAAACATTATTATATAACTGTCCTACCATTAATGTATGGACTACAAGGGCATGATATAGTGTGCATTAATGCATGGACCATAAAGGCATTTATATATATATATATATATATATATATATATATATATATATATATATATATATACATACACACACACACACACACACACACATACACACACACACACACACACACACACACACACACACACACAGAGATCTCTCCCCTGTTCTTTTTCATCAGTCATACACTATGCACACACACACACACACACACACACACACACACACAATATGACTGATGAAAAAGAACAGGGGGGTACAGGATTTGGAGAGAGAAAAAGGATAGCATTTATAGACAGATATATATTTTCTACATAACATCCATTCTAGCCTAAGGGTTTAGGGAAGGAATCAGCAATCCTATATAGATACACAGGATTTACCCAGAGCAATTGCTGCTATCTGCCCAAGATGGTCAAGAGTAGACTATCCTTGAATGCTATAGATCAACTGGCATCCACGCACAGGGCATTTGGTCTTTGAAATAATGAAATAACTGTGGATATGAGAGGGGTTTTTTTTGGTGTGTGTGTCTGAAATATGTCTGTTATTTTCTTTCTAACAAAACAATTGATTATATATGGAACCCATCCTATCCCAAAGGCTCTGAGGACACTATAATACAAAGATTGAAACTTATGTTGATTCTCTCTCTCTCTCTCTCTCTCTCTCTCTCTCTCTCTCTCACACACACACACACACACACACACACACACACACGAGGCCTGTCTGACTAGGCTAAGTCATGTTATGTAAAAATGTTATTTAAAGTTGCCCCCAGCATATTCTGGTGTAAAACATAGTGGACCGGGTCTCATGATCAGTGAGACCCGGTTTCTTCCAGTACGCGGGGAGAGCGGGCTAAGCCCGCTCTCCCCACACATGAGTGGGCAGGGAGCCCTGGGCGGCCGGATCGGCTGCCCACACAATTGCTGGTTCCGTGATGGAGCCAGTGGGGGCTGGGGAGCTCGGGCGCCATGCAGCATGGTGAGCGCGCAGGGCATACTGGAGAGACCCCCAGAACTGGGAGGCAGCTTTTCGCCTCCCCAACGGGGGTCTACTTGTGAGTCACCGAAGCACGGAGCCACACTGTGGCTATTCATGGCCAGATAGCCTGGGTTTGCGGAGCGCTCACTCCGCAAACCCGGACTATGGGGAGGGCTACAGGAGCAGGTTACCCGCTTGAGAACCACCGGGCTCGCAGCTGAGCCCAGTGGTTCTCATGATTAGCAAAAATCGGGCTAGGCTCTCCTAGTCCGATTTTTGCTAATCGTGAGAATAGCCCCAGTGTATTCAACTAGTTTAAGTGACAGTTGTTCATGCAAAATTTGTATCTGTAGGTAATTGGAAAGTGGGACTTTATTTTGCACAAATACTCTTCAAAATATATTCTAGATACAATTTTTTATATATGCAAGAGAATTTTTTATTAATTTATTTGCAAAAGGGAAGTATAATAACAGCTTGAAATTTGTAGAATGTCCAAATTATTTATTTTATTGATGAAAGAAGACTTTCATAAATAAGTGAAGAACACTTCACTTCAGAAATTGGAAGGTCTTCCCAAATGAAGAGAACAGAAAAAACCAAACCTCTGGCAAAACCCCCCAAACCCAATTAAAAAGAAATGCAAGGATACAATAAGGGAGGCGAAAAGAGAATTTGAGGAACATACAGCCAAAAGCATCAAGGGGAATAACAAAAACTTCTTTAAATACATCAAACACAGGAAACTTGCCAAAGAGGCAGTTGGACTGTTAGGTGATGAGGGAGTGAAAGGGGTTAAGGAGGATATGGAGATTGCAGAGAAGCTAAATGAGTTTTTTGCATCTGTCTTCATGGCAGAGCATACTGAGCATATACCTGTGCATTAACCAAGCTTCTCAAGAACAGATGCTAAAGAACTGGGTCAGATATAGGTGAGGAGAGATCATGTTCTAAACTGTCTGGAAAAATGAATAATTAAACAATCGTCAGGGCCATATGGCATCCACCCAAGAGTCCTTAAAGATCTCAAATGTGAGATTGCTAACTTCCTTACAAAAATATATAACTTATCCCTACAATCAGGCTCTGTACCAGGGGACTGGAAAGTGGACAATGTAACACCGATTTTCAAAAGAGATCGGGGTGGTGATGGTTTAGGGAAATTACAGGCCAGTTAGCTTAACGTCTGTTGCAGGCAAATTGATGGGAAGCATTCTGAAGGATAAAATTGTTAAGCATATAGAATAAAAGGCCCTGCTGAAGAAGAAACAGCATGGCTTCTGCAAAGGTAAATCTTGCTTCATCAACCTTTTGGACTCATTTGAGAATGTGAACAGGTGTGTGGATAAAGGTGATCCAGGTGACATTGTATACCTGGACTTCCAAAAAGCTTTTGACAAAGCTACTCATCATCAAAGACTCTTGAGAAAAATTAGCAGTCATGGGATAAGGGGACAGGATTGTTAACTGGTTGAAGGAGAGGAAACAGAGGGTAGGAATCAATGGACAGTTCTCTAAATATAGGGAAGTAAGAAGTGAGGTCCCTCAGGGATCAGTATTGGGACAGGTGCTTTTAAACTTGTTCATAAATGAATTAGAATTTGGGATAAGCAGCGAGGTGATGAAATTTGCAGACAACACCAAATTATTTAGGGTAGCGAAATCCAAAAGAAATTGTGAGGAGCTCCAAAAGGATCTCTCCAAACTGGTTGGGTGGACAAAAAAATGGCAAACGGAATTCAATGTTAATAAGTATAAAGTGATGCATATTGGGATTTAAAAAAAAACCAAAACTTTCACATATACGCTGATGGGGTCTGAGCTGTCGGTGACTGACCAGGAGAGGGATCTTGTGGTGGATAACTTATTGAAAGTATCAGCTTAATGTGTGGCAGCTGTGAAAAAGGCCAATTCCATGCTAGGGATCATTAGGAAGAGGATTGAAAATAAAACTACTAATATTCTAATGCCCTTATACAAAACTATGGTGCGGCCACATTTGGAGTACTTCGTGCAGTTCTGGTCACCATACCTTAAGAAGGACATTGTAGAACTGGAAAAGGTGCAGAAGAGGGCGACCAAGATGATCAGGGGCCTAGAGCACCTTTCTTATGAGGCAAGGCTACAAGACCTGGGGCTATTTAGTTTAGAAAAAAAGATGACTGCTGGGAGATGTGATAGAGGTCTATAAAATAATGCATGGTGTGGAGAAAATTGATAGGGAGAAATTTTTCTCTCACAACACCAGGGGTCATCCCATGAAACTGATTGCCAAGAAATTTAGGACCAACAAAATGAAGTACTTTTTCACACAATTGCCACAAGATGGAATTATCTGCCTCAAGTCCTGCCCAAATGAAGAAAACAGGAAGGAATATAAACTCTGGAAAAAGAAATGCAAGGAGAAAATAATGGATGCAGAAGAGAGTTTGAAGAGCATATAGCTAGAAATGTCAAGGCTCAAGGGGAATAACAAAAATTTCTTTGAATATATCAGAAGTAGAAAACTTGCCAGAGAAGCTGTTGGCCCCTTAGATGATGAGAGCATGAGGGATTATTAAGGAGGATTAGGAGATTGCAGAGAAGCTGAATGAGATTTTGGCATCTGTCTGCTATAACACCTGGGGATTTTTAGTTTAGAAAAAAGGCGACTAAGGGGAGACATGATCGAGGTATATAAAATTATGTATGGATTGGACACAGAGAGAAATTTTTCTCCCTCTCTCACAACACTAGAACCAGGGGTCATCCCATGAAACTGAAGGTCAGGAACTTTAGGACCGACAAGAAGAAGTACTTTTTCACACAGTGCATAATTAATCTATGGAATTCCTTGCCATGGGATGTGGTGATGGCCACTAGCTTGGACGGCTTTAAAAGGGGCTTAGACAAATTCATGGAGGACAGGGCTATCAATGGCTAATAGTCTGGTGGCTGTAGTCCACCTCCAGCCTCAGAGGCACAATGCCTCTCAATATCAGTTGCAAGGAGCAACAGCAGGAGAATGGGCATGCCCTCACCTCTTGCCTGTGGACTCCCCAGAGACATCTGGTTGGCCACTGTGTGAAACAGGATGCTGGACTAGATGGGCCTTGGGCCTGATCCAGCAGGGCTGTTCTTATGTGGTGACAGCCAACAGCCTGGATAGCTTTAAGAAGAGTTTAGATAAATTCATGGAGGACAAGTCTATCAATGACTACTAGTCTGAGGGCTATAGGCCACCCCAGTCTCAGGAGCAAGAAACTTCTAAATACCATTTGCAGGGGAGTAGCAGTAAGGGAGAGGGCATGCCCTCAACTGTTGCCTTTGGGCTTCCCAGAGGCATCTGGTAGGCCAGTGTGTGAAAGAGGATGCTGGACTAGAGTGGCCTTGGGCCTGCTCAGCAGGGCTTTTATTATGCTCTTGTGTTCTTATTGAATAATTACCATAAACAGTAAATATGAATAATAGTAAATCTGAATCCAAGACAGTTCTTCTGCTTCTTTTGGGCATGACGATTTTTGAATTATTTTGTACCATCTGGAAACTGCAGCTGGTACACAATAGGGCTGCAAGATTATTAAGTGGGACCAGATATTTTGAGCATATTATGCCAGCCTGTTTCCGGGCCCAGTTCAAAGTGCTGGTTTTAACCTTTAAATCCCTAAATGACTTGGGACCAGATTACCTGAGAGAGCGACTTGCCACATATGTCCCAGCCTGGACTTTAAGATCTTAGGAGGCCCCCTTCCAAGTGACCTGCCAAATGAGGTGAGGTGGGTGGCTACTAGGGAAAGGGCATTTTAGATGGTTGCATCCCGCTCATGGAATAGCCTTCCCAGTGAGGTTTGCCTAGCTTCATAACTTTGTTCTTTTAAATGCCAGGTAAAGACCTTTTTGCTCACTCAGGCCTTTTAAATTTTGATTTTTCAGTTTGATTTTAAACTGATTTTAAAAGAGTTTTTAAATTGCTTTGCACTGTATTTTATTGTGTATTTTCTTTTTCCCTTTTGGCCTATTATGTTTTAATAAGTTATGTGTTTTTATTGGATGTTTTAATGTTTAATGTGTTGTGAACCGCCCAGAGAACAATTTGTTATGGGGCAGCTAACAAATAAAGTTGTTTATCATCATCACTATCTTCTTCTTCATCATTGATCTGATTACTGAGTGTTAAGAATCTATTCAGAACATTAACAGTTAAAATCTATTGAATATATCTGGAATTTCTTTTAAAGCAATACATTAAAACAACAACAAAAACCTCTTCCCCCCAGCATGCTATGGTTTAAAAGTTAGTTCATTCATTTAATTTCAATGATATGATTGTGTATACAAAATTTGCCATCTGTAGGTAACCAGGAAGTAAAAGACTTTCTGTCGCACAAACATACCTACAAACAAATTCTTCAAAATATATAATACATAGGGGATAGATGGTTCTAGCATTGTGTTTGTATGTAAAGTGAGACTTTACAATTATTTACAAGACATCTTTATCATTTTTACATGTCTAGGCTGTACATTCTATAATAGAAAAGATTAATGTGAGGAAACAGCAACATAACTATGTAAGCCATTAGATGTAAGCACTGCCATTTTCTTTTAACAAAAGGAAATTGTGGCATTATCTTCAAAATGACAAGTTCAACAGCTTAAGGTCAAAATATAAAATTCTGACTAGCAGATAGGATACTTAGAAATACAGTTCCTAGTTCCATCTCCTGATCGAGCTAGAAGACGGGAATAAGGAGGTATAGACAGCACCTCCTTCACCTAGAGCCAATGTTGCAACGTATTGTAAACAGCATCTGCAGGTGTCAAGGCCAGTATGCATGTTATGCTAGCCACATAGGAGCTGGTTGAAATAGAATTGGTATGGTGAGTCCCAGCCACACTCAGTTCACATCAACTTAGTCATGTACACTTGCTGCAACGTACTGCATATCACTGTCAATTACCTCATGGGTGGAGTTGTCAAGCCAGAAGTTAAAATAAGTGCATGATAACAGGTGCATATGCCTAGATCAACACAACTTGAGCTGTTCACACAACCAGAAACTAGGTAGAACAAATGTCCTACCCAGGATTGGGAGCTATGTGCACTCCCAGTTTTTGCTTGTGTGGGAGCAAAAAACTAGGTAAGAGGAAGAAGTGATTGTGTGGGAGACAGGAGCTGGGCAGGACCACTTTTCCTCCTACTTGGACAAATGCTGGGTATGAAAGTTGGGTAGGATGGAGCTCTCCCACCCAGCTCCGGTTTCCTACACAATCACTCCTCCTGCCTCCCACCTAGCTGTTTGCTCCCACACAACTGAAAATTGGGAAAGCACAATGGGAAGAAAATGGATGGCAGTTCACATGGGTTGGAAGCTTGGAAGCTCCATTTTGCTACAGCTGCCCATTATGTTTTCCATGTCCTTACCATTTGCCATTCATCATACTAATAGATGCTTATCCAGTAGATTATGTCTAGTTAAGGAAACCTTTCATAGGGAGACATCAGAAATCTTGGTCATCATGGGTGCTTTAAACACAGTCAATCGATTGGTTGAATCAGATAAAGTGATTGCAAGAAAACTGGATACGACTCTCTCCTGTATTTTGCTGTTCCCACTGCCTTAGTAGTGGGTGGTACAAAGTTTCAAGGTTTGAATTTTGAGTCCAAACTAGAGTACAAGATTTTTCTGTATATCTTAAAAATTTGGGTTTCAACTGTGCAGCGGATTCATTGAGACAAGTTTAGTAAGGAGATAAAATACAGACACAGGGCACCAGGATCTCTTCTGTTCCTGCTTAGCCTAACGGCAAAGTCTTAAGAAAGAGACTTTATCCCTGGACAAGGTGCAAAAGGTGATGATTAATTACCTCTTTTAGGATTTAGGGCAAGCAGGTGGACCCACACCAAAGTTCAAAGCCGCCAATGCTTTTTCTATCTTGCTTCTTCAAAGTCCAGCTTTTCGCATCCATAGAATGTCATGGAAAAACAATTGTCCAAATGATACTTATCTTTGTAGGTATAGACATGTCACAACATCTAAATATCCTTTCCAAGGTCTTCATTGCAACCCTACCAAGTGCTAGTCTGAGGCGTATTTCTTAACTGCTGGATCCTTTACTGTAGACGGTCGATCCTAAAAGGTAGAAGCTATCCACTACTTCAATGTCTTCATTGTCAATTCTGAGGCTGGTTGCTTTACCCATTGTCATTAGTTTAGTCTTCTTTACATTTAGTTGTAGTCCCATTTTTTAAATGGATCATAGAATAAATAAATCCAGAATTTTCACTCGAGGCACAAATGACCAGGTTCAAACTATCATGCTTTGGACACATTATGAGAAAATCCAACTCCCTTGAGAAGCCCATAATGCTGGGAAAAGTTGAAAGAAAGAGAAGAAGAGGATGACCAGCAGCAAGGTGGATAGACTCAATTACGACAGCAATGAATGCACCACTGAGAGACCTCAAAGGCCAAGTTGAAGACAGATCATCCTGGAGATAATCTATCTATGTGATCGCTAAGAGTCGACACCGACTTGCATCAATCAAATCAGGTGGAGCTACTGAGCATTCTATTGATTAAAACTGAAAATAATTGCATGATCATATTGTGCAATTTCAACCATGCAGGAAAGGCAATACAGTGCAAAATACCCGGAGTCCCGGACCTGGTGCTGTGCTTCTTAAACCACATATGAAATGCACTTGTAGAAGCTCACGCGTTAGATAAAGTCACATCATTATATTCTAGGAGTATTGGAAAAAATGTGCTTATGGAAGAGCTGGCTTAAACAGGAGAATAGATGTGCTTGGAGCCTGTTGTTTTCTGAGTTGGCTGGCTATCTTACCCCTACAACACCCAATACCCCTAAACTAATTTTAATGAGACTACTCTGGGGTGTTAGCTATGCACTCCAGACTAATCTTTGGGCTTGTGTGGGGAATCAGCAAATCTAGAGTGAGCAGCTCATTACATAATACATTGTGCAATGTTTTGGTCTGGATATTACTGACAGAGAGTTGAAGTCAAATATAATTTGGTTTATTTATGGTTTTAGGGGTAAAGAAAGGAAATCTTGATTAATAAGCAACACAATGTTAATTAATAAAACTAACAAGACTAATAATACCAATAAGACTAAATTGAAGCTCACGAAAAGGCATTTTAGCTTAGGATCCAAATTAAAATCCGCTCAAGGCTGACAAGAGAAAGAACTTAGAGGACAGCTTTAGACTTTAAAGAGGATAAAGAGGGAGTAGAAGAGTTTGGAGCAGAGGTTTGTTAGCATACCTGGATCCTTTGCGATCGTGTGTTGGACACTTGTTGCTTGGTCGGTGCTGTAGAGTCGGTGTGCTGCAGTCTCTCATAAGAACAGCCATGCTGGATCAGGCCCAAGGTCCATCTAGTCCAGCATCCTGTTTCACACAGTGGCCCACCAGATGCCACTGGAAGCCTACAGGCAGGAATTGAGGGCATACCCTCTCTCCTGCTGTTACTCCTCTGCAACTGGTGCTCAGAGGCATCCTGCCTTTGAGGCTGGAGGTGGTAGCCTATAGCCCTTGGACTAGTAGCTATTGATAGACCTCTCCTCTATGAAGTTATCCAAACCCTTCTTAAAGCCATCCAGGTTGTTGGCTGTCACCACATCTTGTGGCAGAGAATTCCACAAGTTGATTATATGTTTTGTGAAAAAATACTTCCGTTTGCTGGTCCTAAATTTCCTGGCAATGAATTTCATGGGATGACCCCTGGTTCTAGTGTTATGTGAGAGGGAGGAGAATTTCTCTCTGTCCACTTTCTCCTCACCATGAATGGTTTTATAGACCTCTATCATGTCTCCCCACAGTCATCTTTTTTCTAAACTAAATAGCCCTAGCTGTTGTAGTCTTGCCTCATAAGAAAGGTGCTCTAGGCCCCTGATCATCTTGATTGCTCTCTTCTGCACCTTTTCCTGTTCTACAATGTCCTTTTTTAGATGTGGTGGCCAGAATTGTACACAGTACTCCAGGTGTGGCCGCACCATAGTTTTGTATAAGGGCATTATAATATTAGCAGTTTTATTTTCAATCCCCTTCCTCATGATCCCTAGCATGGAATTGGCCTTTTTCACAGCTGCCGCACATTGAGTCGACACTTTCAATGAGCTGTCCAGCACAACCCCAAGATCCCTCTCTTAGTCAGTCACCAACAGATCAGATCTCATCAGCGTATACTTGAATTTGGGGTTTTTCGTCCCAATGTGCATCACTTTACACTTGCCAACATTGAAGCGCATTTGCCATTTTGTTGCCCACTTTGCCCAGTTTGGAGAGATCTTTTTGGAGCTCCTCACAATCTGTTTTGGATTTCACTACACGAAAAAGTTTGGTATCATCTGCAGATTTGGCCACCTTGCTGCTTACCCCTACTTCTAGATCATTTATGAATAAATCATCATGTGTCACTCATGCGCTGGTAACATCCAGATTGGACTACTGCAATGCGCTCTACGTGGTGCTGCCCTTGAAAACTGTTTGGAAGCTTCAGCTGGTTCAGAATGCTGCTGTAAAGATACTCATGGGTGTGAGATGCTTCACGGGTATTACACCCATCCTGCCTCAGCTTCACTGGCTACCAATCTGCTTCCGGGTAAGATTCAAGGTGCTGTTATTGACTTTTTAAAGCCCTACACGGCTTGGGGCCAGGGTACCTGATGGACCGCATTCGCACATATGAATCTGTCAGGGCCCTCCACTCGTCATCTCAAGCGCTGCTCATGACCCCGCCACTAACAGAGATCCAGTTGGTGGGGACTAGAGACAGGGCCTTTTCAGTTGTGGCCCCTCGGCTTTGGAATGCCCTCCCTGAAGAGTTTCGCCATGCTTCCTCCCTCATTGTTTTTAAAAAACATCTGAAAACACACATTTTTAAAGAGGCCTTTCAATGCTCCATTATTAATTTGTTATATATGGTAGGTTCTTTAGCTTCTTTAGCTTTTTATAATTTTCAGTTTTAAATTGAACAATTGTGGTTTTTAATATGACTTTAAAAAAAATTTAGTAAATGTTATTACTTTTATTGTTCTGTGTCTATCTTATTGTTGTGAGCCGCCCCAAGCAGTAGTGCTCTGGAGGGGCGGGCTATAAATATTTTAAATTAATAATAAATAAAATAAAAATCACCGGTCCCAGTACAGATCCCTGGGGGACCCCAATTCTTACTTCCCTCCATTGTAAAAACTTTCCATTTATCCCTACCCTCTGTTTCCTATCTTTCAACCAGTTAGCAATCCACACATGTACTTGTCCCCTTATCCCATGACTGCTACATTTTCTAAGGAGTCTTTGATGAGGAACTTTGTCAAAAGCGTTTTGGAAGTCCAGGTATACTATGTCAACTGGATCACCCTTATCCACACACTTGTTGACACTCTCAAAGAACTCCAAAAGGTTTGTGAGGCAAGATTTCCCTTTGCAGAAGCCATGCTGGTTCTCTCCCAGCAGGATCTGTTCTTCTATGTGCTTTACAATTTTATCCTTGAGGATTTTTTCCATCAGTTTGCCTGGAACAGACATTAAGCTATCCAGCCTGTAACTTCCCAGATCGCCCCTGGATCCCTTTTTGAAAATGGGTGTTACATTTGTTACTTTCCAGTCCTCTGGTACAGAACCTGATTGCAGGAATAAGTTATATATTTTAGCAAGGAGGCTGGCAATTTCACATTTGAGTTATTTGAGGACTGTTGGATGAATGCCATCCAGCCCTGGCAATTTGCTAGTTTTCAGTTTTTCCAGACAGTTTAGAACATCATCTCTGGTCACTGCTATCTGATTCAGTTCTCAGTTCTCCAGTGTAGTCTCTCCAGGAACAAGAAGGTAAACAGGATGCAAGAGTGGGGAGCTGTGTGCCGCTCATGGGTCAGGAAGCCAGTAAGAGTCTAACGGTCATCTGATCCCAAGGGACCAGTTTCCTAATGCAACCAAGTGTGCTGCACAGATTGGGCCTGGAGGCGGGACCAACCTGGAGACGGAAGGTGAGATGGGCACAAGGGCCAAGGCAGAGCCAGCTGGGGCCCAGAAGCACATACACACAACAGGTGAATCCAGAGAATAGACACACTGCTTGATGGTCTCTGTGAGAGAAATGGGCAGAAACCTGCCTTGGGGCCAAATGATGACCACACCTTTCTGCTGAAAAGGGTGACATCCATGATGGACAAAAGAATTCATTTTTTCCTGTTCAATTCTAGGTGGGTGTGCTAGAGCACAATGAAGTGAAAAGGTTTAGGTAACCTGTATGTATAAATACTGAACAGATGGACTCAGGACTTATCTTGTGTCAGGAAGACCTTTGCGGGAAATATAACTGATTTCTTTACCATAATGAGTGTGTTTCCCATACTTCATGCCACCATTAATGCTTGGGTTAGAGATGAGCCTGTTGCAATCTTATCGTTTCCTTCCTGGGAAGGTGATTAGCTTAGAAGGCTAATATTTTTGCCATCATAGACAGGAGATCTTGGCTACTTCTTTTAGAGGAATAACTTCTTGTTAACTTGTGTCTACTTAAGCATCCTCATTAGAGAAGAGAACATGAGAAATAGTCCTCTTTCAGTCCCAGGTTAGGCTTGACCTGGAGTTACCTTCCCATACTGCCTGCTATGTGACTTTCCTTTGTGAGTTAGCCCATGTAAGCAAATGGTGAGTCTGTGATACCATGAGTCAAAAATGGAAACTACAAGCCTGTAGTTCCAAACCACATGTAGGGGTCCCGCTGGGAGCTCCCAAACAGGCTATTCTCATAACACTAAACCTGTGCAGCTATGCCTAGTCATCTTTTAGACAGAGATGGCATCAAAAATTGGAGGGTGCTAGGACTTTAGCCCCTTCTCTTCTGTTCCCTGAAATCCCTACCATGTATATGATCCCTCTCACAGAGGAGACTGTGCTTCTGAGGGAGGAAGAGGACACTGTTTTTTGCTTTATACCTGCAATATCAACCACTTTAAACACACACACACACACACACACACACACACACACACACACACACACACGATATAATCTGGATTTTGAAAGTTTCCACAATACTGTTTGTTTTTACAGTTATCTTATGCTACAATTTGATAGCTATGATCTGGAGAAAGGGGTGGAGAGAAAGAAAGAGACAGTGTGAGTGGTTGGGGCAATTTTCTATTAAAAATAATCTGCTTAATTGAACAAAAGGATCCATGAGTGATCTGACTTCACACAGCTCATAATTTCTCAGACTGGCTGGGTTGCTGTTTCATGGTCCTAATTCAATTATATACGATAGTCAAATTCACTAGACTGAAATAGACACTCTCTAAATTCACCTGGTGCATTAACTGTTTGCAAGCACCTGAATTTGCTTGCAAAATCCAATCAACTCCCCTTCTGCTATGCTTTGGATAATTATGAAGAATGCCTTTCTACATTATATACTGTTGTCATTGTAACATTATGCCTACAGGTGGCAGCATTGTCAGGTTTTGGAGTTGAAAAGTAATGATCTTTCTCAGCTCTGTAAACCTCTCCTTTCTGACTCTCCACCACACCATGCTATATCATCATAACTTATTTAACATCATTAAATATCCGTTAGGTAAAGGAAAATGGATTAAAATATAATCCTCATCCTCTCTTCAAATCAATTTCTGTTCACTGTAGCTTGCTTTTGATTATAGTTTTGATAATCTGATATGTTTGCAGTTTTACCTGTGAATCTGACATTAAAATATTCAGTCTAGATTCAGGGTTAATTTGATGGAAACTATCCTTCTTCACAAAGGAGAACTCAAATTTACACCTTTAAGGTCATATATATTCTTTCAGATCTGGGAAGTCAGAAGCTTGTATTATGAAAGCAAACATGAGTTCATACAGCAAAACGAATCTCCTTTACTAAGCATGTGTGCATAATCTGAATTAAGCTTTTGCCTAGCAGAAAAGTCCAAGACACTGCTTCCGTGTTCTTTATGCTTTGCAGTTATTTTGCTGTGGACAGTCATTCCTGTAATTAGTTGTGGTTTGTTTTCTTATGTGTATGAAAACATATAAACTCATAGGCAAAATAAGCCAGACTGGATTCTCTTTGTCAACACAGCGACAGCGCTATCCAGTGTTAACTTGTTATTATACCTGCTAACTTGAATGAAGTTATCAGACCATCAGGTGAGGATGATTAGCACACTGTCTTTGTCTGAGGCTAGACTGCTGACCGCAAAGGGCAGGGCCTTTCCAGTGGTGGTATCTTCCCTAGTAAAGTGTGGAATTTCTTCCCTAGTAAAGTTTGTCCAGATGATTCTATTTTTAAGTTTCAGAAAAATGTTTAAGACATTATGCCAGTTGGCATTTGAGGGCAGTGGCTGGGTTTTTATTTGTAATTTTTACCTGAGCAGCAATTTTCTGCTAATTTTCTTTCATTTCTCTGTTTAAATTAGCTCTTTCATTGTATTGTTTTATCTTGTGTCTCTATTGTTATATAATATATCTGTTATATGTATTTTTTCTATTGTTATATATTTTCATGTTGTAAACTGCCCTGACGATCCTGTGCAAGCGATGTCATGGTAATTTAAAATATATATGCAATAAAATATTGCAAGCGTACAGGATTGTGCCGACATGATGTTCAGAAACCATGAAGGCCAGGAAAAGTCTTTATGGTTAATTCTGGTTTCTCTCTCTCTCTAAGAATTCTGTTTTTCCCCCTGTCTTGTCCCATCAACACTCTCAGTCCACTTCTGTATTATATATCGGACTGGTGCAATGCTACCAGAGCCTTTTCTTTCTTTCTGCTATGATCCATGCAATAGAGAAAAATATTGATGCTGACTCAGAGGCTAATAATTATCATCAGTAATGATATCACTGGGGAAAAACAGCAGATATTCTCAACAGAAATACAATTCTCCTTACAAATCTGAAAGGTCTCATTGTTGTACCTTACCTCTTCATGAGATCCTCAAAAATCTTAGATCCCAAACAATAACTCTGTGTGGGTCCTTGCAGCCATTTTCCAGATAGGCCGGTTATGAATTGCAAGTGTGGAGACTCAGTTCTTTGTGTCAAGGCAAATGGCACGGGGGGGGGGCTTTCACACGATTGCACAGCTGGGCGGGGTGGGGGGAAGGCAGGATTAAGCCTACCTTCCCCTCAAACAAACCGGACTGGCCCCAGCTGCACACACAATTGCCATGGCGACGAATGATGTGGCATTCTGGAGCCTGGGGGAATCCCACAATGCACCATATGATGAGCGTAGTGCATTGGGGGATTCCTTGAGGGTACTCTAGTTGTTTGGCTCTGTGTCAATGTGGGTTGCAAGCAGCCCTTGCTGATACACCATCCTGGAGCCTGGGTTAACAGTGGGCTCGCTTTGGTGCTGGGCTTCGGTGCTGCGGCACCACAGGGATCTGCGTGGATCCCAGCAGTACTCAAGACTGGCCTTGGCAGCCTAAGCCTGAACTTGGCTGCTCATGAGAACTGCCTCAGAATGTGGAAGAAGCTGTTTAATATAGACAAAGACACTTGTCAGAACATGCCCACTCATTCAAACGTAGAGAAGAATATTGCCATGCCCATTTTAACCTCCACGTATTTAGCTTACTTGAGTCAAGCTTTTCCAGTATGGCGTTTGCATGTGTATTGAACTTTAGATGGAACTGAAATATATATAAACTGAACTTGAAGAACTTTAGATGTTTCCTGTGTTCCTATATATTCCCCTCAGGGGATGGAGCCGCTCTGGGGAAAGCAAAAGGTTCCAAGTTCTCTCCCTGGTTTCTCCAAGATAGGGCTGAGAGAGATTCCTGCCTTCAACCTTGGAGAAGCCGCTGCCACGCTGTGAAGACAACACTGAGCTAGATAGACCAATGGTCTGACTCAGTATATGGCAGCTCCCTATGTTCCTGTGTTCTTTAAAACAAAGCTCTGAAGTCTACAGCAACAAATGCACAGTGAATGTAAACCACAATCCTTCAAACAAAGACAACTCCAAGTCTTGCTTCCTTCTGTAACTGAAAGGGTTGGCAGTTATGCTACTATCCTGTGACTTGCAACAGTAGCTACCCCTGGCACAGGACGGGCTTGTGTTGCTGCAGGCCATGTGTCCTGGTTTAGACTGTAATGCTACAGATTGTAACATGCTGGTGCATCAATCTTTGCGTTTAACCATGTATGCTAATTTGTCTGTGCAGTAGCTGAGGGATCAGGCCAATAGATTATGGGCACTGCACTCTTAACCATCAAGGAGCACATTTTGTATGGAATGGATTTGCAATCAGAAATCTGGTTCAAGAAACAGACTGCAAATATTTCTAATTCCTCATGCCTGAAACCCTGGAAAGCTGCTGCCAGGCAGTGTAGACATTATTGGGCTAGATCAGTAATGCCGACGCTCATTCAGACTCCACGGTTCTCATTCAGTTTAAGGCTGTTTCCTATGTACTTATGAAATGAGAAGTGGGGTGACTGATAAATAAGTGAAGTGAGGTTAATGTAGATAAATGTTACTGCCTACATAATTTTGCATCTTTACTGATAGTGCTGTTTTTATGATATCATAGATTCTACTGCATCTTTTGTGAAATCATAAATAAAGTCATCATGAGGTCATATGCCTATTCATACCCAGGGGGAAGATGATTCTGAAGGAAGGAACTGACAAAATTGTTTAAGGATTATTGAAAATATAAACCAGAATTGTTTCCTCGATAAATATAATTAGCTGTATATATTGCATTTTCAAGAGGAAGTACCGATGTTGGGACCAACTCTTTAAATAAAATAGGACCTCAGTAGTCTCCAGAGAGAACATGCATAAAGCAAAGTAAATGATTTTCTGTCAACACTAAGTAGACAGGTGCTTACATTGAACAGCATTCTAATATGTCTCTGAATATTTATGTCTTCTTTTTCAAATGCATTGCCCATGAATGTCACAGCTGTCAAACGTCTGTATACAAGAAGATAAAAAATGAAATTAATAAAAGGCAGATCAACATTTTGTTTGTTTAGAACACTTTTTCCCGGCTGCTTTTTTTTTTTTTGAGGGCGGGGGAGGTTAGCAATGTTTTGGTTTCTTGTCACACTGCATCTCCAAAAAAGCTGAGTAAAATGTGAGATTATTCTTTGTCTTTTACTTTGAAATAAGAACACTTCTCATTATTTAACAACAACAACAAAAGCACAATTAACGCAATGCTGATGTGCAGTAAACAAGCGATTCCAGCAAAGCTCAATCAGTGGAATCCAAATACTCTCTGGTTTAAGAAGTTTGTGCTTAGCCTGTCAAAATCAGTGGCATCTCCTGTGACCTAGGTCGGATAGAAAAGATCCACTATTTTATGTGATTTTACTTTAGAGATTTTACTTTAATTTTATTTCTTATTTTATTTGAGGTGCTTTGGGCCAACATACCATAAACAAACTGCACATCTGGCAGTCCTTGACATTTTTCTCCTTTGCTGACACCAATGGGTCTGCCATCACTAGTCCCCTCTTCCTGCTGGAAAGAGTGAAAAGTAGCAGCGGAGGGGCATAGGGCAGAACATCCCCCTCAAATCTGGAGCACAGAGTAAGTAGAGATTACTGCACATGGGCTTTAAGCTGCATTTAAAAAATCATGGTCTTCCAAGCTTTTAGTAGAGGTCTTTTGCCAAATTTGCTGTCATATTTGCTGAGTCTACACTACCTACAGCCAAATACCAAACAAAGAGTATTTTGTGTTCAGAAATCACTCCCAAAATATAACTGTTTATTTTTCATCATAGGACCCTTTTTTCACAGTTAGATGCCAAAGCTGGCTTGTGCATTAATAGATTTACACTGTGACCTGGGATGAAATTAGTCATAAGGGCCTTATGATCTCTTTGGTATTTAACATTGAGGAAACTAAGGAAATGGAAACTTCATCAAAGAGCAGCAGGGAGAAAAATCAGTTCAGTGTTGTTCATTCAGTTTTTAAGAACGAAGAACCCTGTAAGCATGCAGAAGCTTGGGCTTGCTCCGTTGAATGAAACACTAATCATGATCTTCATCAGAGTTCACTCAGAAGAAAGACACTTCATGGAACTCACTCAGAGTTGAATGCAGAGATGTACCTAGGTAATTTTGGAACCTGGACTTAAAGGTCTTTGGAGCCTCCACCCCCGCAAGTTAAGCATCATCCCCCTACACACACACACACACACACACACACACACACACACACACACACACACAAACACACACACCCCATGACACACGCAGTATTTTTAACACATGGGTTCTTGAGGGCATGAACAGCAACTGAACTCACAAGAATGTAAGAATAAAATATAAAACAGATATATTTATGCAAATATGAATAAGTAGAAAGATTTCAACACACAACTTAACTTATTCCTATCCCACATATTTCTTTTCCCACTCCCCTCTCTGTCTCTAAAGCACCCATTGCAGATCACAATCATACTTGGCCTCCCGGTGCAGTGCAGGCTGGTGGCGAGGCATGGCGACCACACCACCCAGGACAGACTCATGAGGATTTGGGGTCACCCAGGGGGTGTGGAATCCCTGGAACATACAGAACATAGGAAGCTTCCAAATACTGAGTCAGTCCATTGGTCTATCTAGCTCAGTTTTGTCTACACAGACTGGCAGCAGTTTCTCCAAAGTTGCAGGCAGGAATCTCTCTAAGCCCCATCTTGAAGGTGCCAGGGAGGGAACTTGGAAACTTCTGCATGCAAGCCTACAAATGATCTTTCCAGAGCAGCCCCATCCCCTTAGGGGAATATCTTACAGTGCTTATACGTGAAGCCTCCCATTCATATGCAGGTGGACCCTGCTTAGCAAAGGAATAAGTCATGCTTGCTACCACGAGACCAGCTATCCTTTGGCCCAAAAGTCCAGGGGTAATAGCAGAGGTAAGAGCAGAGATGCTCTTACCCCTGGACTTCCGGGCCAAAGTCAAGGGCCTCCACACCCTCTGGGCCCCCGCAAATTCTTTTTAGTCTGTCCCAGGTGGTGTGCTTGCATTAAAAATGTGTTTTTAAAAACATGTGTGAGTGGGGCTCCAAAAGCCTTTAGGCTCAGGCTCCAAAACTACCTAGGTGTAACTCTGGGTAAGAGTGTTTCCGGTTGAATACTGTGAGAGTGTTCTGCCTTGGATCTTCTGCCTTCTGCATTTTGTAAGTTGGATGTCAAATCAAAGAAAATAAATCACTACCCAATCAAGGAGCTTGAGAATAAGCATCACTGAGTTTTAGTGAACTCAGAAACAAATTCTTTGCGATTGCATTTAATCATGTCCACAAAGGAGAAACAAGATTCTCCCAAATCTTTGGTATCACAAAAAAGAGCACTCAGTGCAGAGAAACTTTCGAAGACATGTGAAGAACTTATCTCTGATTAGAGAAACCATACATACACATTCATGGATGACTTTTCAAACCTATTAATAGTTTGCAAGTGGAACTTATCTGAAGAGACAATCAACAACGCTGCATTCTGCAAAGTAGAAGATATTGGCAAAACCAGTACCACGATTTCCAAATAACTATCACTGAAAATTGCACACAAAATAGCTACAGTACCACAAAGGAACTCTTCTGCTTTTTGCTTTTTTTTTTTTTTTTTTTTAGGAGCCCACTACTTAAGGCAGAGACAAAGTTAAGGCAAACTTAAGGGAAAGAGACAAAGCAGTATAAAATGCTGCTTTGTGTGATGGAAACACATATCTAGACTCCTGCTGCGTGGGAAGCAGCATCAGGAGGGGGGAGTTAAAGGAGAAAAGTGATGGATGAAAAAGAGTTTTGTTCTATCCCCCCTCCACTAGAAATCATACCTTCGTGGCCGACTTTGCAAGCCAGCAGCAGCAGCTGGGCTTTGAAGAGACACGCTAGAGGGAGAACACAGAATTCTGTTCTGATCGTTAACTATCTTGGATATTAGTGTTATACTTGAATATCATCAAAACTTCATAAAAACTCCTAACCTATTGCTTAGATCACTGTTACTGCTGTTTGGGGGAGGGGGGGAGAGGAGGGATGGGGAGAAGCCATGCTGTAAGACTGAAAACCTTTCAATAAACTACTGTATACATTTCCCTGCTAACTGAGAAAAGAGGCATCTTTTAAAAGTGGTGATTCTCTTTATTGAGCAGGGGGAGAGCAACTGGCCCTACCCATACCCAGCACAGCATCCCTCCGGTGGCTATTGCTGGGGTCTATCTTACATTTCTTTTTAGATTGTGAGCCTTTGGGGGACAGTGATCCATCTTACTCACTCACTCACTCACTCACTCATTTATTTCTCTGTATAAACCGCTTTGGAAACTGTTGTTTATTTAACGGGGAGAGCAACTGGATCTATCCATCCCCAGCACAGCATCCCTCCAGTGGCTGTTGCTGGTGTCTATCTTATGTTTCATATATCTCCATCCACTTTGGGAACTTTTGTTGAAGAGCAGTATAGAAATATTCAACATATTCGTCGTACATAACAAAAAGATTTAAAATCCCACCATTTGATGGGTTTTTTGTATGATATGAAGATGACTGTATATCTTGTTCTCACCCCCTTCTAATCCCAGTGCTGGATTAGTGTTCAGTCCACAGAGCCTTACAGATACATATATGTAGTGTTGTGTAAGGATTCTGTCTATTCACCTGCTAAATGGCAGTTGGTGGGTGGCTAAGAGGTAGAGTAAGTTTAGAAGAGGTCCCAAGTTTAAAAGCTTGAGACAAATGTAATGAAGTCCATATATGTGGGAAGGAACTACTCCAGAGGAGCCCCTCAAATGGTATCTTCTATGGTCTATTAGGCCAAGGGCCCAGGAGCCCATGGAGTTTTATGACATCATGTCAACAAGTGGCTGTATAGGATTCTTAATAAGGTGAAGGTGATGGCATGGCATCAAGATAGACAATGTCTGATGGTATTGTACTTGCAAAGCATTTCCTACAAATGAATCCTTGGTTCAGCCAGATGTGAGAGACCTACAACTCTGTTGCTGGCTAATACCATAAATCTTTGCTGGGAGAGATTAAGGAAGATCAGAGAATAAACTGCAGAGAGTTTGCATATCCAGTTCCATTTCTGCCATTTTCTCTCTCCCTGAAGCTGGGATGATGAGTTTCTAGGATTTTCAGTATAAATTGCCCAAGATGAAAAAGCAGATGTTGGCGATGTTTGGCTATGATTAGAACTGGCTCATGAATTCTAAGGTTCAGAAGTTCATTTCAATTCAGACAAACATCCACATGTTTTGTTGCTTATTCAAATGTAACCATTCCTCTTTAAGTTGGAAATATGGCTGGAAACATCATACTTCTTGATACAAGCCATGTCAGTAACACTCTTGAAAAGAGAGGTTCATCTGCTTCTGATTAACAAAACGAGAAAATATAGAAATGCATAAAAATGAGAGACTTCTCTGGATGGGCCTTATTATTTAATCCCCTTTTTCAATGTGGCGGCATATATGACTTTCCTTTTGATCCAAAAATATGGCTATAGTTTGCAAAATGTGTTTGCCATATTAGGAGAACTAAAATGTAGAGGTAATGGGAAGAGTTTATTTTTAAAAAAAATCCCTACAGTTTCTTTGCCACAAACAATCCTTTACTGTTTAAGTGTAAATAGAAAGCTTTTGTGTGGTTTTTAAGAGAATACAGTATAAAAATTAGGATTCCATTCTGTTCTTTGTTTCTCTAGTCTATAAAACAAGCCGCCTAGAAACTGTGATTCCAACCCTAGGTGAGTCTGAGCAAATCTCCGTCTAGATGAGTATCAAACTTAATAGAATTTATATGAGAACACATTTGGATAATTTGATTTATCTCTACATTTCGGCAGTTAGGGCAGAATTAGACATTAAGAACAGAGCAGACACAGGGCTGGCCACAGAAAAAGGTAACTTTGTGTTAACTTTCTTTGACTCTTCACCCTAAGATCTAGTGTAACCCATCATGTGACATAATCACATTGTGAGTTTTCTCTTCCCATTCCACAACACTGGCTACTGCTAGAGGGGATGGTGAATTCATGACGTGGATTCTCTTGTAAATCATCACAGAGTGATTTCATGTAATGAGGTGAATTGCACTAATTATTATTGGTTGCTGTGGGAGAACTAAACTTGCCATGTCTACTGCAGTGCCTAGTTCTGCCTTAAAATTGTTGTTAATCTTGCTGCTATTACTTTGTATTCATATGGAGTTGTACTTACATAATCTCAAGAATCACAGCAACAAACATGCATGGTAAACTATTATTTATAAAAGATCAAAAGACAGGAATAGAAATAAGATTAAAGTACAAATATTGAACTGAGTGGATGCATGCAGAGCTTATCTCTTAGGTTACTTTTTGATATGAGCAATCTGTTTCATGGTTTTCCAGAGGGGCAGTTTAGGACAAAATCAGTCATCATTTTGGATGTATCAAAGCAAAGTACAGGTATCAAAGTTTTCAGACACTATGAAATCATTTCACAACCGTACTGTGTTTTGCAAGGGGCATCAATAGTTTGATTTCGTAAATCCAAAAGCCCTATTCACACATTATGTTCAGCCTACGTACAATCTGTGTAGTGCAGACACATACAAATCTGCACATATACCAACAGTTATTCACATGTTAATGGTATTCACACACACAGCCTAACCCAGGTTAGGGCAGCCCAGCTTGGGTTAGGCTGTGCGTGTGAAGCGCCGGGAGTGAGGTCACTCCCGTCACTGCTCCCTCACCAAGCCCCACTTTTTAACCCAGCATTTAGCCGAGGTTAAGTGAACTTGTGGTTCACTTAACCTCGGCCGGTGATCGTCTGGGCGATCGCCACCGGGTTAAACGGCTTCCCCCCAGCCTGCCACCATTTCTGGCAGCGAGCCAGGGGAAAGCAGTGGCCATGCTGTTAGAGCGGCTGCTCTAACGAGAGCAGCTGTCACGCTCATGCCCTGGGGCACCCTGGGATGCAGAAGGAGGGAAGTCTTACCGCTCTCCGCGTCTACCTCCGCAGCACCACTGCTCGTGTGGGTGCGTGGTGCAGCAGAGGTGAGGCCAGCGGCTGCTCATCTGTTGGGGAAGGAAGGCAAGCTCTTGCCTTCCCTGCAGCCCTCCCTACCTCCCCAGTGAAAGACCTTGCTGTGTTCAATACACATGTACAATGTACACTTCCGATCTGTACCCTGCATTTGAGTGGGACTGTACCCAGGTTCACTTTTAAAGGGAATGTCTGTACAGTCATTCAGACGCAAACATGTGCACGGGCACAGACACCTGTCTGGGGCATAAGCGTTCCTCAGATGCCTCCCTCATACTTTGGTTTAATGTTTTTGAAACTGGTGATCATTATCATCTGAACATTTTTTTGTTGTGTTTTATCAGGAAAGTTTACTTTACAGTAGAGCTTAGAGCTGTGGATATAGGAAGAAGAACTGTGCTGCATGATAGATGAACCTATTCTGTTCTTTTCTTGGGAATTTCACTGGAGTTGAGCTGAAAATGGATATAAGTTCTGGGCTACTGAACTCAGCTTAGTGTTGCAACAAAGGAGGATATATCACAAATCAGCTCAGCAATTCAAAATCAGGGGTGTGAGGAGAGGACACAAATAACACCATCCAAATCAGTGTTGACTAGCATAATGCTGTTATACTATAATAAGGATGTTGTGCAAATAAATTAATCTCTGTTTCCTACTTGTGCTAGTAGAAGATGTTAAACAACCACTAGTGCAACATGGGACGCTAGCTAATTGTTGAAAAACATCTTGCACAGCCTCTCATGCAATATGGGGCATTAACTGTTTCACAACACATCACGCAATACACACACAACCACAGGTATGTCCTGGAACATTTTGTTAGCAGCTGTGCAACACTGTAAAGCATTTTCTTGCATTATGTAAGCATAGCATAGTCTGGAGCTTGTCCAAGAAAAAAAAAGATGAAACCACTCAGTTTCAATAGAAAGCATTCTGGACCTTAAACTAAAACTTATTTAATGTAGGCATGGCCCATGAAGCAATTTTTATCTGGCTGCAGGATAAAAACCAGTTTTGTATCTGGTTCCTCTTACCGATGTTTAATTGAGCAGTGGCTAAAATTTTGTCCGCAGTTCCATGTGCAACAGAAAGGAAATTATTTGCAAACGTGGAGAGCGATAATTAATGTTACATTTTTGCGGCTCTGTAAACTGATCTGCTAATGCTTCACCACAAATGCTCCATGACTGGGAAGTTCTTTCTGTTCAAGGGACCAGGTGTCTTAGCAAAATTCTAGCAGAACCAAAAGGAATATTTTTGAGTTTCAGTTTTAAAAAATGTGCATGTTCCATGTGGGAGAAACTTTTATTTAAGAGTGAAACAAATCTTACAACAATAAACAAATATTTTTCTCTGCTTCTCATACCCTCCTGGGCACTAACCTCAGCTCAAAGAAAGCTGGACAACCACCTTCCCAGTTTATTCTTTAAGACTTTAGGGACCTGCATAATCCCTGAGCTAGCCCAGAAGCCACAGCTGGGCGTTTTCCAGATTACACGCTGCCATGTGTCCCAAAGTGCACCTCTGTATTGCCAGTGTTTTGGCATTGCGCTCACTGTGCTGTCAGCACAGTGCCATCCATATTTCCGATGCCTTGTTTCAAATTTTAATTGATGTGTTATGGCCCTATAATGTGGTAATAGCGTTGCATGAAAGTAGTTGTATTTTTCCGTGGTAGGGAGGCTTGCAATGGAGTCTTATGCATTGCAGCGTGTTGCAGCATGGACAATTCTCCCCTGCACCAGGCCACCCGTGCTTGCTTCCTCTAGCCCATTGCCGTGGGGAGAGAAACAGGCAGGGAGAAACCTTGGCTTTCCCCTCCTTTCCTCCCCACAGATCCCAAGCTCCACACCTCTTCACTCCTCTGCTTGCTTCCAATATAACTTGAGCTTGTCAACACAGGGAGAGGAGATGGAGGGGGAAGGAGGAGATGGGAGGGGTTTTATTATTATTATTCCACTAGGGTTCTTTTGTGCAGTCCCCTTTTAATTTGCTACTTTGGCCAGAGACTCATACTAGTGCAGCTGAGCAGATTTCTGAATCCAACTGTTTCTCATGTACTTTTACTGAATAGGAAGTCCATTGAACTAAATCATTTACTTCTGTGCAATCCCACTTACTACAAGGCAAAGGGCAGGGGAAAGAGAACAGTTACTAACTTAAAAGGAAGCCCATTGAACTGAAGCCCATTGAACTGAATTGAACTGAAGCCCATTGAACAGCACTGAAGCCCATTGAACTGAATCATGATTCATTTACTTCTGTGCAATCCCACAGCCCTCACTGGAGGAGTGCTCGCCTCCCCTCCACCTCCTCCTGCCTATTTATTTATTCATTCATTTCTCTGGAGGCGCACCAGTTCCTGTCTTTCCTCCTTCCCGGCATTCCCTTTCGCCCCCCCCCAATAAGAAGTTCCCTTGTTTTGTCACTCCAAAGGATATCCTCATGCACCCCACTCCCCCTCTTTTTGTTTTTTAAAATTCCCCCAGGGTTATTGCTTGCACAAAACTGGAATGATGCAACACAATGTTAGATTTTTGATTTGGAACTGCGCTTCTCCCTGCTGGTGGATTTGTGCAAGGCAGCAGAGAAGTTACCAAAAAAAAAAAAAAAAAAATCACATAAGCCCCCTCCCGCAACTTCATTGGCCCAAATGGAGCAGGAGGAGGATCAGATAAATGCATTTAAAGGAGAATATGGACAGTCCTGCCTTGAAAACACGTGGCAATAGGCAGAAAATATGAATAACCACCAGCCTACAATGAAGCATTGAATAATGCTGTATTAGCGGTTTTAAATCATTTTTTGATTTTAATTAATTTTAATTTTGATTTTGATTTTTGATTTTTTGATTTTGATTTAATTTGATTTTAATTTTTCATTTTTTTGATTTTGATTTTTTTATTTATTTGTATTAGCGGTTTTAAATCAGTTTTAAACCATTTCGCTATTCCGTCACACTTTGCAACACTTTACCCGTTGCAAATCTCGTAGTCTGGAAAACTCCCTGAAGGAGCTCTTGAGCTTGAAAGCAAGGGAGCTGTGCCACCTGGTGGCGCAGTGGTAAAACTGCCACCCTGTAACCAGAAGGTTACAAGTTTGATCCTGACCAGGGGCTCAAGGTTGACTCAGCCTTCCATCCTTCCGAGGTCGGTAAAATGAGTACCCAGAATGTTGGGGGCAATATGCTACATCATTGTAAACCGCTTAGAGAGCTCCGGCTATAGAGCGGTAGATAAATGTAAGTGCTATTGCTATTGCTATTGCTATCTTTGAGCTTTCTCTGGCCAAGCTTGGAGAAGTTCTTCTACCTGATAGAGTTAAAGGTTGGGCTGAGTAACTTTATATAGCAAACCTTCTCCACCGTTCATGGTGACCTGCCTCCCACACCTACCCTTTTGAAAGGGGAACATGGTTTTCCTCTTCTCTGCTTGCTTCTCCCTCATACAGTCTTGTGCAAAAAGCCAAAACAAAACTTAGCCAACAAATCTCCCCATCCACAGAGTTCCCCTACACACTGAGAAGGACAAGATAGGGAAGGAAGCAAAGCACTTTTTAGGGCTCCTCGAGAGGGCAATAAGGAACACTTTGAAAAGAACTTGTGACTAGGTTGAAGTTGAGAGCTTACTCAGCATCTACACACTCTCACAGACAAGTGTTTGCCTTTTAAGTGCAATCTCACACACAATCACATAGTTAGCTGGGACCTCGCTGATTTCTGCAGTGCCACCTGTTGGCGAGCTCTTGCTTTCAGTGATTAACCCACCAGTTTTCAACACTACTTCCTGACAAATGCGGGGGGGAAATGAGTTAATCACTAAACAATTAGCCAGTAGGTGGAGTGGCAGAAACAGTGTGAGGTCTCTGCAGGCCACATGACCTGCTCGTGGAAAGTCAACACTTGACTGCAAGATGGGGAGTGAGTTCTTGCCTTCAATTTATTTGCAAGTTCTTTTCAAAGCACTTATTATTGCCATCTGGAACAGCCCCTATTCATTTGCTCTGTGTGTGTCTGTATGTGTATGACAGGCCTGCTCACCTTTGGCCCCGGCGGTTTTTGGACTACAATTCCCATAATCCCCAGCCACAGTGGCCAATAGCCAGGGATTATGGGAGTTGTAAACCAACATCTGCAGGAGGGCCGACGTTGAGGAGACCTGGTGTATGACTAGAATTATTTGTTCTCCCTAGAATTAGAAGCAAAATTTCTCCAAGCTGAAATTTTAAAGAGAATTTCAGGGTTTCTCCCAAGGAGGAACATTGTATAATTTTCTCTGATGGTTTCGCTCTGCTGTGAGCTGTCTCTGGTTTGGGCAAGAATGCAATATAACATTAAAAAAAATCCTCCAATACACTCTTAGGGTCAAACTAACATGCATATATCATAAACATAGCAACTATACATATACTTAAAATATGTGCTTGTCCTATTTGTTTATAAAGAGAGTGTGAGGGGGAGTCTACTCTTTATACACAAAGAAGCTTATGGCAGAGGACAGCAAAATGAGCTGGGTAGGGGGAAATGACTTAGAGTGCAACAAAGTAAGGTGGAGGGGGGGACAGGATTGGCCTACCTTCCCTGTGTGCTCCTTTTTGTACAAACAGTAGACCTTCTCACCCCACAAACAGTAGACCTTTCCCCCCACCCATATACAAAGCTGCCCCACATGCCTAGTCTGGCTTTCATGCTCTTGCTTGAGACTTTCTGGTCATACTAGGAACTCTGATCCTGTTGCCCAAATTAGTAATGCACTGAGGGCCTGAATGCATATATCTGCATAAGAGAGGACAAAGGGTCTTGTATTTTGTCTGACCTGTACAAGCATTCTTATGTCTGGCTTCAAGGGTGGGAGCCAGGGCAAAAAGAATATAAGGGAAGGACTGGAAAGGATCAGATCTAAGTGGCAGCATCCATGTACACTTTTTGAGAAGCATGCAAGTTATATTCAGGCACATGCAACATTCTTCTACCTTTTTAATCTTCAGGCAACAAAAGGGCTCCTGGTGGCCATACTGTCGTCCACTAAGAAAACAGTATAATCTGGGGCTATGTATGTTAACCATTTCTCTGGCACCATTCCCTTAAAGCAAGTCTAATCCGATGTGGAGTAGAAGTCATGATATGGAACAGCTTTCATAAAAAGAATATTGCCATCTCTGATGTAATGTACACAAATAGCTCCAGCACTTGGACCTCATTTTGAGTTGTGCCACTAATTCTACAAATTGTAAGGATCACAGGATGAAGGACAGATATATATAGCATACAGCTATATAATAAAAGGATGTGATAAACGGAAATAAAGTTTGTAAAATTTAGGAAATACTATAATTAATGTTGTCCCACTGGGGATCATGATAAAGTCTATGCTATGCTTTCTATGGGACACCTTCTCTATTCTGTGCACAGGAAGGACACACACTGGGAAGCAGGAATTAAGGTTCTATGGACAACTATAAATCTGACATTTCCCGACTTTAATCTGCAACCCAAATAACATCCTCTTAAAGAAGGTGTGGAGGGTTTTATTTAATAGCAATAATAAGTTTAGGGGTCAATTTTTAATGGCAACATGCCAGTTCCTACCAGCTGATAAACTGGTCTTTTTATCTTATCCCCAAAGGTCCGAAACAGCATCCCAAAATTACTTCACCTGCCCCTGACCTGTAGACATTTCTGGTCTTGAGTGAACATGGCACCTCTTTAACAGAGCTACTTGATGAATGGAGGCTATAGGCTGTTCAATAGGCCAGGAGAGGAAAAGGAAGAGGAGAAGGAGCCAAAACTGCAGGGAAAATGTTATTACGCAGAATATATCAACTCAAATTGGAATGTATCCAGGGTACTGTTGCTAGAAGCTGTTATGACTATTAGCAGCGTTGGTACACTTTACAAGTTCGAAAACCGTTTTGTCTATGTGCAGCCAATTCTTAACTCATCTTATCAATTCTTTCATTGTTCATTGCTTATGAAGCTACTATTCTTCTGTTTGAAAGGATCTCTGTAACAGCTTCTTTTCACTAAAAAACAACTTTCTTTTTGTATGGAACATTTATCTCCTTTCCTCCTTATATATACTTGTATTTTAGAAAGTGTTTTTCTAAACTCATGGCAGAGAATCTAGGCTTTGGGTCCCTGCGGCACTATGCAGAAACTAGCAGTGTCTTCACACCCACATTAGGATCTGACCCTGGAGAGTAGTCATTGGTGACATTTCTTTCCCTTGCTGTTTCACAGTTAGGCCATGAAAAGACCATTGCATCACCCCATAATTGACTTGAATCATGTCCAGTTGATTCAGTGGAGCACCTGACTGAGGTGGTTCACTCACAGCAGCAGATGAGGGCTCATAAAGCTCTTTCTACAAGATAACCCCTACACATAGAAAGCTAGCATATCAGGAGAGGGCTCCGATTGAACCCTTCCCCTAACGTGCACTTTTTAATATGAAGGAAATAGTATTGCAGGGATATGCAACACAATCTTCTAGTGATCCAGTTTTAATTTGTCTGCATATCTACTAATTCATTTTTGTGAATAACAGATGAATTCAAGATCCTGTTATATGATGACTATTGTTTTGGATTAACCATAGATACTTTATTGATATTTAACAATATTATGTGGTAAAGAGGAAATTACATACAACTGCAAAACCTAATTGTTTTTTACTCTTACCAGCTAGAAAACCCACAAGCTCATAAGGCAGGCTATAAACCTTGGAAAAAATCTTGGTTGTACAGCTGAATTAAACTTCTTTACTGCAGCTTTTCAAAAATTATAACTACTAATGATTTTAAAAAGGCTGCAGTAGAAAAGTTTATTTCTTAAAGTTTAATTAAGAAGAAAAGCATTTGGAAAAATAACATGCAATTTTAATGATGATGCAGCTTTAATATAGAGTGATTTGTGTTACATAGCAGATAAGGCTTTATTTCTTTTCATAGTTTTCTTTGAAATGATGGGAGTAGTATCGTAAGTGCGATGGTGCACTCCTTAGTAGCAGTCAGGTGGGCTGCAAATTGGCTTGGGAGTAGCAAATGTGCTCCTCTTTTAGACAGGCAGCTCTCTGTGCACAGTGTGTGGACCAATAATGGTATTTCATATATTTGCTTTGAACAGTTCAAGTCATATTTGCTTATGTTATACAACTTGGTTTATTTCTAGGATCTCTGCATTGTAATGTGCAGCCAACCAGCAATTATAGGGTTAACTGGGGAAAGGGGTTTTCCTTGATTGACAGTCTGTAGACCTGAGGGGATGACTGAATCAGTTTACAAGTTGAGCGGGTCTAAAGGGCTTCTGAGGGTCTTCTGGGAAGAAGAGAAGTGTGCTGAGAGGGGAGCAATGTAGCCTGAAGGTTCTTCTCTCAGGGTAAAGTTTTTTTTTGCAATTCCCTGGGGGTCAGGGATTGCAGGGTTGGTCTCATCTAAGTTCTGGTGAGGTCCAAGGGAAGGAATCCAAGGCTTCTGGCTTCTGAAGGTTAGACTTAGGAGAAGGGTTTTAGTAAGATTTGTGTTAGAATTTATTTTCTTTTGTGTATGTTGCTTTGTATACCCAAGTATCTGCTTCTTGTAACTAACTATCTTCAACCCTATCCTAGGAACAGATTACTTTAAGTGCCACCTGAGAACATCTGGGCATTTTGAAAAACTCTTGTAACCACTAAGCTAATATTATTTGCAACAGCTATGTGTGACATCCTGAACTGGCTTTTTTCCTTAAATAAATCAATAAATTGTTTTCTTTGTTTTTCCAAGCCCTCTCAGAGTGTTTGACTGACTCCGGGAGGGGAAGCCTCTAGTCCACATGCCCTCAAACAGGATAGCAAAGCCTTCTACTTCCCCACTTAAACATATATAAATGGAACCATGTTTTTATATTTGCCTGCAAGCAAAGCAAAGAGTGGATTGGAAGTTTTAGCATTCCCATTCCAGTCAGAGGTAACTCTGTTAACTAAGCAATGTTTTGTGGCAGCAAGACAATCTACCAGAGATTCTTTTTAAAAATAAATAAATTTTAAACCCAGTCAGCCCATGAGGCTCAGAGAGGTGTGACTAAGCCAGTTGTAGTCTCCTTTCAGGTGGGCTAGGCTAGGCTTGGGTTTGGGATTCTTACATAATGCAAGAAACAAATTGGGAAAATGTAAAAGTGAAACATGATTCAAATAGCATTTTTGCCTCAGAAATGTATTCTTATAATCAGATAATATGATTAATACAAAGTAGGGAAATCACAGTGTTCTCAATAATAAAGTAAATAGTTAAGTAATTTACTAGTTAGTTCACCAGGTCAAAATGCTGAAGTGGCGGTAGACACCACAACTGACAGAATTCACTTGTCAGGTCAAGACTGAGTAGCAACCCTACATCCTTGTGGATTCTTGGTCAACTATCCACAGTCCTTTCTTGCCTGCACACTTCCTTCCTGCCAGGAGTACATAGGATCTCATGTTTCTAGGCAATCTAGGTATTTTTGCATGGGCCTCTTCTTCCCTAAAAAGCTAGCAAAGTGATATAGAACTTTTATCTGACAGAGCATTATTAACCACTCAATTCAATATCTTTTAGAATAGGGGTGCACAACTTTGGCCCTTCAGCTGTTGTTGAAGTACAACTCTCATCTTCCCTGACTATTGGCCACTGTGGCTGGGTATGATGGGAGTTGTTGTCCAGCAATAGCTGGAGGGCCAAAGTTGTGCAGCCCCATTTTAGAATAATGTAAGGGTGAAGTGATATTTTCTCCTGGGGTGATTTTATGTCCTGGGCTATATTTCAATCTCCAGGTTCTGCAGTAGTGATGAAGGAGTCATTCACCCACCCCAGACTAAACATAAAATAGATCTACTTCACAGGGCCTTGGTTCCCTCAGTTTGAAACGGAGCCCTAGCCCTCAACTATTAACTCCATTGCTCAGAACTGAGTTCAGTGGCTGCGTTCTCTATGAATCCTGTAAGAGTATGAACAGAGGTGCTCTTACCCCTGGACACTGGGGCCCCGGGCCCATGAACTCCAAGACCAGGGGGGCCTCCAAAGGCCCAGGGGGCCTCCTGCTGCTGCCACGATCCCACCACCGCAGCGGGCCCTCTTCCCCTCTGCGAGGCCAAAGCGCTGATATTCCAGCTGCCATGTGCACGGTGGGGGGGTGAGGTGAGTAGGCCTTCCCCCCCCATGGCAACGGCAGCAGCAGGTAGAGTGGGAGCAGCTGCTGAGCCTGACTGTCCAGCTCAGTGGCCTCTGAAAACTGCGAGGCAGGAAGGAGGGCTCACAGCGGCGAGAGCTTGTGGCAGCGGGAGAGGGGGGCTCACAGAGGGCAGTCCAGGCACTCAGATTGCCTAGGTGTGCCACTGAGCATGAATAATCTCTAGAAATTAGGGATAAGCAAGCATCTAGTCATGACTGAGGAGGGAGATGTACTCCATTCATTTGGTAAACCTCAGCAGTGGCTAGCATTTAGCGACTGACATCCAAGCTAATGAAGGATCAGGGCTCCATGAGAAGTGCTGGTGCTGCTGTAGTGCAGATTAATGCAGCTCTATTGTTCATGTGGCACGGTGTGTGTGGTTTTGGCTGATCTCCCCTTCTCTCAGAAGTGCTCTATGAGACCCCGAAGTAGGTCCCTGTGCAACCCTCAGAGACCTACTTCCAGGTTACACAGAGCATTTTGTGGGGAAGAGGAAATTGGTGGAAATCACCCCCTGTTCACATGCATGCTACGTTCATCTGGAACACAGCACCCACACCATATACTCATTTAAGAAAAAATACTATTCTTTCTAATGTGCTGTACAGGGACAACAGCAACAGATTACTTTGAAATTTCTAAAAGAATATAATGTAGTTATATGTGAAATCTGAAAAGCAAAACATCTATATAGTAAGTATTGCTGATGATATCTGCAGACAAAAAACCATTCAATTACAATAACCATCTGGCAAAACGCTTTATTTGATATTCCATAAAAAGTATTAAATGTATCACAGACTTGATCTTTCATTAAGCAAGTAAGTGAATTTACATTTCTCTCCATCTGCTTTGTTTAACCCAAATGGCCATAAAGTTTCAACTGACCAATCAGTCTAATACTGCTTACAAAGTGTTTTATATTCCTTTGTGACTGGAGCAGAGTACAGATTACAGAATACTTTCCTTCTATTGATTACTGTAATGCAACATTATTATTGTATTACTATAGCACACAATTACTGTAACATGTTCTAGAGTATCTGGAAATGCCAGCTGATCCAGAATTAAATGGCCAGACTCTTGTTGGGAACACATTTTAGGGATCATGTGATCCCCATTATTTATCTTCTACATTGGCTTCTGCTTTGTCCCCAAGTACAATTCAAAGTTCTGGTTGTTATTTTTAAATCCCTGAACAGCTTGGGCCCTAGGTGCTTGAAGGACTGCTGTCTTCACTATGAACCTTCTTAAATTCTGAAATCTTTGTAGGAGGCCATCTATATTCCAGGTCTCACTTCTATCAGAGGCACATGTATCAGTGACTTGGGACATGGCTTTTTCCATGGTGGTACTTAGATTGTGGAACTATGACTATGGATTACTACAAATATTTATATTTATTTTAACCAAAGTTCTCAAAGCGGTTTACATAGAAAAATAAATAATAAATAAGATGGTTCCCTGTCCCCAGAGGGCTCACAATCTAAACTCCCCTCCCCTTACAGGCTTGACAGGTTCTTAGCATTGGTTCTTTCCACTAGGGGTGTGCAAACATGTTCAAGGTCATGTTTGAACCTTGAACCTGTTTGGTTTGATGGTCCGGCGCAGGACCAAACACCCCTGGTTTCATTGGGCACTGGACCGAACACCCCCAGTCATTTGAGGGTGTTTGTGGATAAAATTAAATTAAAAACCTTTTAGTCACCTACCCCCTCCGGGGGTTGCTAGTGCAGCCATGGGGGGGCCTCTGCAGGTGCCTCCTTCCCCTGCCAGCCTCTGAAATTGCCCTCCTTGCCTAGCTTGGGCACTCTTTGGCCTATTCTGGGCCTCACTCCAGTCACGGCAGCCATTTTGGAGGCTACCGCGCATGCCTAATGGGCCACAGAGTGCCTGAACTGGGTGAGTGGGGCAATTTTGGAGGCCGGCAGTGAGAGGAGTCACCTCTGGAGACCCCCCTATAGCTGTGCTAGTGACTCCCGGAGGGGGTAAGTGACTTTTAAAAAATATATATTTGTGAATCCCCCTGAACTGAACCAAATGGGGGGAGGGGTTTCGAGGGGGTGCCAGTTTGAACTGGCCCGGTCCAGTTCGGACTCGAATCGAACTGGGCCAGCTGGTTTTGTGCACACCCCTGCTTTCCACTGCCAACAACAATTCTTCCTCTTAGACAGGCTTTTGGTAGCTGCTGCTTTATTGTGCTTTGGGAATATACTGGGTTTTGGTTTTTATTATCTGCCTGATGTTGTTGTGGTGTCTTAATGTATTATGTTTTCACTTCGTCTTCAGCTGTTTTAAACAATTTTATGTATACTGCCTTGGGTATTTTTAGTTTTTTAAAAAGCAGTTTAAAATCTAATAAACAAACAAACAATTTTCGTTCACACAAATTGGAGAAAAACATCTAATAGGCACCAAAAGATGAATTTGGTGTCCATTTAAATGATACATCTCAATACAAAGAACGTAGAAAAGCAAAGAATTTGCTACAGATGTGAAAAATGATGAAAGACTAGTGATGAAATGAACTATCCTTCATGATGCTAAATATATGTAGGAGCTACTTTAATAAATAAAGCTGATTTCCCAGGATTAGATTTTTGCTGACCTTATAAAACTCTTGGTTAAACACAACAGGTTTACATGTTTGAGTTGCTTAATTTCAATTTTATCTTTGTTTGCTACATAATTACAACATGCTAGGAGGCTGGATTGGACAGTAATTCCTCCAATCCAATACATGGAGGGTAATAAGGGTGTTCCACGCACCATTTCTTTCCTCCTTTCACTTTCCCTGCATGCCCATGAAGGATTGGAATGTCTAAAAATGACCTACAGAAATGTAATCTAGTGTGCAAAATCAGTACTGCATGGTTTATCCCCTGGGTGGGAAGGGAATCTAGTAATCAATTTAGTCGGTAAAATGAGTACCCAGAATGTTGGGGGGCAATATGCTAAATCATTGTAAACCACTTAGAGAGCTTCCAGCTATAGAGCGGTATATAAATGTAAGCGCTATTGCTATTGCTATTGCTATCACCCACACAATTTTGATTTACATGCATTGGATTGTATCCATGTAGGCCATATTCAAGTGTCCACCTCCGTATAGATATGTGGCAATGTCAGAGGTGGGGCAGGCATGCCAGAATGGGGAGGGCATATATGGGTATATAGGTGGGACTTGCAACAAAAAGTTGCATCTTCCCAATCCTAAATTGGCTATAGGCTCAAAACAAGTCATTTCCTTCCACCCATGCTCTTCTGTTATTGGACACCTCAACATTCCATGGCACCTGGTGGCTGCTGACATGCTCAGTCTCCATCAGGCTGCTTTTTGGAGGTGTGGTGGCAGGATGCCCTTTGCTTTTCCTTTTAATTTATAATGTTATGAGCTTTTGTGTACTCAAGGTACGGTAAATGTGCAGAAATTACTACCTTATTTTGGGGTGATGCAATTTTGCTCCCAATCTTCTAGACAGACACTCAACCTGGAGTTTCTTATTAGTACATATATATTATAATGCTAAATAAACAGAACCACTGTGTTCAGCAATATTATGCCTCTGAGTACCAGATGCTAGGAAGGGGGGGGGGGGAAACCAGGGAAAGACTGTGCCTCCATCTCCTTTCTGTGGGCTTCCTTCCTGGAAGCATCTTTCTGACTACTATTGGAAACAAGATGGTGGACTATATGAACCTTTGGTCTTTTTCAGCTGGGCAACAATTAGCTCCTTAATTCAATACCTAGATTTTTAAATTCAATTCCTAGATTTTGTGAGGTATGAGGTGAAGACGAAAGCAAAGCTGTAGGATGCAAACAAACAAACAAAACTGGCCAAGGATTAGCTGCAATTTTTCTTAATGTCTCTGTCCTGATCCTAGACAGCTTTATCCTGATGTTGTATAAGCAGTCTGCATACCCTGTGTAAACACTCTTCCCCATTCATTTCAGTGGGGAGAAAACTATTTGCATCCCTTTGCATGTGTGGACTTACTCTCTCCACTACATTGAACTGGGAGGCTCTTCTGAATGAAGGAACTTGGATTGTATATCAGAGCACCAACACTGAATTGCTGGATCAAGCAATGATGTGGGAGTATATTCTCTTGAAATTAGTGAGAATTAATTCTAGGTAACCATAGATTCATAGTGGTTCAAAACTCAGCAGAAGCAAACTGGAGCACAGACTTACCAGAATCCGGCAGGTTCTCCTACATGTTCCTCAGTATTGTTTACTGTGCTGGTGATGCCTTCGTATCATGTTGATGGTAGAGGCTTTTATAGCAGATACAATCAGAGAAGACTTTGAAACCAACCAATTGGAGAAGTCTCTGAAACAACCAACCAACCAGAGATAGTCTATAAAATCAGAAACGCCTCTAAAACTAACCATAAACCACCATGTGGTAATTTAGACTTCACCATTCAGAGGTGAAACATTTGGAGCTTTTCTGGATAGAATATCTGGGTCCACTATACCTTCTGCAGAACAGAACAGGTAGTTTGGCTTGGCTGTAGTTAATGAGATTGATAGAAGAAGAGCTGAAGCCACCTTAAGGCTATCAAACTCATGTTACAGAACCTATGTGTTTTAAATAAAACTAGCTAATCCAGCGCAGAGCATCTGTGCCCCTAGTCTTTTCTGTCTCTCCCCCTGCATCTTCGTTTCATCTTCAGCCCCAGTCCATTCTCCCCCATCCCTTCAGCCCCAGTCCGTTCTCTCCCTCCCAGTCCACTTTTTCTCACTGCCCTCTGGTGGTGCTTTCCCTCACTGCCTGCCACTGGTGCTTCCCTCCCTCCCCGCTGGCTGGTTAGCCTGGCCACCCTCCGCCCGTCCCTGCTGCTATCCGGCAGCTGCTCACGAACTCTCGCTTCAGCTGCCACACAGGGGATTAGCGACGGGTATGCCTAAAATAGATAGATATAGATATAGATATAGATATAGACTGTGTACATGGCTTATTCTTTTTAAAACAGCTATGTATTTCCAAATAAAAGCCATCCCCACCCAGTCAAGCCTACATACTTTTTATTATCTGCCTAAAACACTAACAAAATAATGTATCTTTTCCTCAGGACTTATATTGATTCATCCTGCTGTGAATACAAATTATGAGACTTGACAATAAGATAATAAAAAAAAGAGAGGAAAGCAGCATTAAAAAATATCTTTGTTTGCAAATGCAGAGCATTAATTGCATTCCTGTGCGGCAATCTGGACTGAGCTTCTGCTAAGCAAATTAGATATAAACTGAAGGTGAGGGCAAAAGGGTCACCACAGCAAGGGAGCATCGAGTGACAGGCATAGGGACCTCCGATGCATGGCTTGCAGAGCAGATGTTCACAAGGATGCAGTGATTATTGAACTGGTAATAAAAAAGCATCAGCTTACAGGCAGCCACGATGGATGCTGGTAATTATAAAGCATCCCCTGGGAGGAAAATGACACAAGTCAGCCGCATCTCTGCAATCACAGGGGCATAATTAAAGCTCCAGTAACAGTTGTTAATAGGGTGCAAATAAAACAGGGGGAAAATTTGAACGCAGTCTTTTTTTAGACAGACGGCAAAGGGCAATGTAATTACAGGGACTGCACATTTTATAATTTTACTATAGGTAGTAAAACAAAGAGTTTTAATATATATTATGAATACGACTCTAGCAACACGTACAAACACACACATGCACAGTGTATAAACAATGCCAAAAGCATTTTGCTCTATGTCGTTTGGATGTAGAGAACAGATTTTTAAACAGAATGTTTATGTTTTTAATTTTTAAAATGAACTAAACAAAAACATAAAGAATATAGAATATTCATAAATATTTGGCCATTGTATCTTCCTTGGAAGATATATAAAGGTGCAATGTGCCAAGATACATGGGCTGGCCATATAAATGAGCATCCATTACTTAGGCCTCATTTAAATATGACGCTGGGAAGGCAAGAAGAATTTGCCTGATACACACGCCTGACACCTAATTTCATCCAGATTGCCTTGCCTGTGGGTGCACTGTTAGCAGGCCATGGATCGCTTACATATATAGGTACAGTTAAAAAAAAAACAAAAAAACAGTTCCCTGACTCATAGGGATTCACAAACAAAAGCAGAACTCAAGTTAGACACCAGCAACAGCTGCTGCAAAGTGGTTATGCTAGTTTGAACTGGGGAAAGTTGCTACCCCCCTGCTAAATATTAGGAAGCATAGTTGGCAGGGATTATCCTAGTGTGTGTGTGGTGTGGGGAGGGGGGGAGGTTTACTTTTAGTCTTTGTCTCCTAATCTGAAATAAAATGATGTGTAATGCTAGGACTCGTGTATTTGTTTGTATACTGCCATTCAATGAATATTGCGGCGGTTTATAACAAAAAATAAAGAAAAGTAACTATTTTAGAATGACAACCAAGACAACAGTAAGGGACTCATAGGATTAGATGGGGTGTACAACACAATTTTCAATGTAAATAATATGACCATTGGTTTTCTAACTTTGGTGGTCCAAGTGTGATGTAGAAAGTGAAGCTCCCAGTACATTATTACATTTGTTTAACATGTTTTAATGAAAAAGCTAATGCCTAAATATGTGGTTTACTTCATTGTGTGATCGATTTATTCATTTCATTTCTATACCGCCCTTCCCAAAATGGTTAAGGGCTGTTTACATCAAAATAAAACTAAAATCAATTAACTGTTAAAATCAAAAACTGTAAAAACAACATAAAACTATTATTAAAACATTTAAAATAGTTTTAAAAACCCTTGAAAACCAGGCCAAACCTTTACAGTTTAAAAATAGTTTTAAAACCCTAGAAGGCCAGGCCATACAGACAGGTTTTAAGGGCTCTCCTGAATGCCAATAATGAACTCAGATTAAGGATTTCTGCCAGGAATGGATTCCACAGTGAAGGAACAGAGAAGCTACAGAGAAGGCCCACCTCTGAGTCACCACCAAACATGGTGGTGGTAACTGAAGACAGACCCCCTCAGATGACCTTAATGTGCGGTGAGGATCGGGCAGAAGAAGGCCCGATAACTCGGGCCTCTCTAAGATAACTTGGACCAAAGCCATTCAGGGCTTTAAAAGCAATAACCAGCACTTCGTATTTTGCCCAGAAACATATGGGCAGCCAGTGAGCCCCTACAATGAGCACCTCCATCTTGCTTGGATTCAGTTTCAATTTGTTATCCCTCATCTATAGTAGGGATGTGCGTTTCGTTTCAGATACAAAACGTTTTGTGCACAAAACAGGCCATTTCTGCTGTTTTGTAGCCAAAACAAAACACCCAATGCTGAAAACAGAAAATTTTGTGGCCAAAACAAAACGTCCCTGTTTCGGATACAAAATGTTTTGTTGTTTCGGCTGTTTTGGAACTCCATTTTGCAATCACAAAATGTCTTTCTCCTTCAGTCTCCATTTTGAGTTTTGACATCTGTTTGAATTTCCAGCCCTTCCAGCCCGCAGATTGGCCAGCGAAAGCATGAGCTGATCTGCTGGTAATTGCCTCCTTATTCCTTTTAAACAAATTTAAGGGTAAATTTTACCCTCATTGGCTAGTGGGGCAGTGTGCATTTACCCTCATTGGCTAGTAGGGCAGTGTGCATTTCATTGTTGTTGTTTCACACTGTTGTGTGCAGATCCATTGCATTTGGGGGGGGGGGATGTGGATGTGCATGACCTTTGGAAATTTGCCTGATTTTTTCCAAAGCTCTGCTGTTGTTGATGTGTGATGCTGATGTTATTTGAGGTGGATTTGGGGCAGAAAGGGGGATTTAGGGGCAGAAGAGTGGTTCAGGTGGTAGTGCCCCAATGGGTGCCTGCTGTCACCCAGATTCCAAAGGAATTGGGAAAGGGGTTGATTTTTAAAGAATTTCTGAAGTTGACATGTCTTTGGGGCAGATTTGGGGCAGAAAGGGGGCCTGAGGGGCAAAACAGTGGGTTGGGTGGCAGTGCCCCATGGGGTGCCTGCCACAACCTAGATTCCAAAGGAATAGGGCAAAGGGCTGATTTCTTAGGAATTGTTGAAGTTTACGCTTCTTTAAGCCCCCCCCCCCAGGGAATAATGCAGGTTTCAGCAGACCTATAACTCCACCTGGGGGGCACTGGGATGCCAGGAGTGAGTGGTGGTGTAGTGCACATAGGGTGCCAACCACCCCCATGGGTTGCTAACCCATGGGGTGCTGGGTTCTGTTGTTTCTGAGGTGTTCTGAGTGTAGATTCTCTGGTAGCACATGAGATTTTCAGTGACAAACCATGAATCCACTCTCATATGCTACCAGAGAATCTGAATCTACACTCAAAACATCTCAGAAACAACAGAACCTAGTACCGCATGGGTAAGCAACTCATGGGGGTGTTTGGCACCCTATGTGCTCTACATCACCACTCGCTCTGGGCCACCCTGGTGGCCCCCAAGTGCAGTTATGGGGCAGGAATTATGGAGGTCCATCATTCCCTATGGGGAAGAACTTTACAGATGTGCAGACTCCATTACATCTTTAAAAATGAGACTTCTGCCCAATTCCTTTGAAATAATTCTGGCAGCTTCCTTGCCCCACTGGGCACTACCACCCACCCTACTCTGCTCTGGGCCACCCCTTTCCCCTCAACATGAAGCTATATTTTTTGCTAAAACCTCCATTCTTCCCTATGGGAAAAACCAAAAACCAGCCCTTTGCCCAATTCCTCTGAAATTTGGGTGGTAGTTTCCACCCATTGGGCACTATCACCCCCGCCCACTAGTTTTTCCCTGGGGCCATTTTTTAAAATCCAAAATGTTTCGGATTAGGATTTTGCAATTTTGAACAAAGAACAAAATTGGGGTGTTTCGGATTGGCTGATTTCGAACAAAGAACAAAATGGGGGTGTTTCGGATTTGGGCCAAAACCAAAACAGAAAAAAACCAAAACACACAACCCTAATCTATAGGCAGGCATTTAGGGAATGAATGCCATTTCCTGATGATGAAGATGAAAAGGAGAAGATTTGGGTGTCATCAGCGTACTGATGACAGCATACCATCTTATTTATTTATTATTTATTTGTGTCAACCGCCCTGAGCCATTTTTGGAAGGGCGTTATAGAAATCGAATGAATGAATGAATGAATCAATCAATCAATCAATCAATCAATGGTAACACCCAGCACCAAATCGGCTGATGACCTCACCCAGCGGTTTCATGTAGATATTAAAAAGTATTGGTGACAGAATGGAGCCCTGAGGGACTCCATATAACAGTTCCTGTTTTGAGGAGCAGCTGTCACCAAGCTCCACCATCTGGAATGTTCCTAAGAGATAGGAGCAGAACCACTGCAAAGCAGTGCCTCCTATCCCCAACTCCGCTAGGTGATCCAGAAGGATACCATGGTCAATGGTATCAAATGCCACCGAGAGATCCAAAAGAACCAGCAGAGTCACACTCCCTCTGTCGTTTCCCTGGTAAAGGTCATCCATCAGGCCCAACAAAGCTGTCTCAACTCCACTGCCAGCTTGAAAGCCAGTTTGAAATGGGTCTAGATAATCAGTTTCCTTCAAAACAGTGTGGACCTGGTTGGCCACCACCCTCTCAATCACCTTGCCCAACCAAGGGAGATTGGAGACTGGCCTATAATTATCCATCGCTAAGGGGTCCAAGGAAGGCTTCTTAAGAAGTGGTCTAACCATTGCCTCCTTCAAACAAGGAGGCACCCTACCCTCCCTCAGCGATGCATTTATGATATTAACTAGGCCACCTTCAACAATCTCCCTGCTAAATAGAAGCAGCCAAGTCGGGCAAGGATCCATAGAACAAGTGGCAGGCTGCACCGCCACAAGCAGCTTGTCCATATCCTCAGGAGTCACAGATTGAAACTGATCCAATCTAATAGTGCAAGAGGAATTGCTGGACACCTCCTTCATAGACACTGCAAAAGTAGTGGCGTCCAAGTCAGCCCAAATACAGGAGATTTTGTCCGCACATAACCCATTAAAAGTGTCACAGCAGAATGTTTCCAGGGTCTGGTTCAAAGCAGAAGGAGCAGAAATTAAACTCCTCACAACCTGGGTTAGCTCTGCTGAACATGAACCTACAGATGCAATGTGCACAAACCCATTTTTTTTTCCTGCATGCACTGCTACTGCATAAGCCTTCAAATGGGTCCTATGCTGCGTCCTGTCAGATTCAAGCCGAGTTCTCCTCCACGTGTTCTAGTCGCCTACCCAGCTGCTTCAGCTTCCGCAACTCCTCAGTATACCAAGGGGCCATTTTTGAAGCAGGTCGGAAGGGGTGCTTAGGAGCAGTCGTGTTTACTGCCCTGCTAAGTTCCCTGTTCCCACCAGGGTATTAAAAATATCACCCACTGCACCAACTTTGAAACCCTCCAAGGCCTTTTGGAATCCTACTGGGTCCAGCAGCCTTTTTGGACGGACCATTCTAATAGGTCCACCACCCCTGCAGGGGTGGATTGTGGCTGTGAAACCAACCTTAACCAGGTAGTGGTCCATCCATGACAATGGGGAAACCACTGGATCCCTCACCCACAGAACACGCCTCTAATCCAAACAAAACACCAAATCGAGTGTGTGGCCAGCAACATGAGTTGATTCAGAAATTAATTGGGATAGGCCCATAGTTGTCATGGCTGCTATGAACTCCTGAGCCACACCAGACAAGCCAGCCCCAAAGTGGATATTGAGGTCTCCCAGCACCAAAGGTCTAGGAGACTCTAACACCAACTCAGCTCAGTTAGGGAGTCAGTTGGGCAGTGGGGTGGATGGTACACCAACAGAATCCCCAATGTATCCCTGTGAACCGCACCGCCCATCGAGATCATCTGGAGAGGTTCATCTGCAGTTGCCACCGGCTCGTCTGGTGGCAACTCAGGGACGGGCCTTCTCCATTGCTGCCCCAAGGCTTTGGAACACACTTCCTGTTGAAATAAGAGCCTCTCTATCTGTTACAACTTTTAAAAAGGCAGTCAAGATGCATTTGTTCTCCCATGCTTTTCATTAGATATTGTTTTAATTGTGTTTTAATAGTTTTAACTTTTTAAATTTCAGTTGTTGAAACATGTTAATCTTGTTATTGGTTGTTTTTATTGTCTTGTAAACCGCACAAAGAACTTGCATTTTGGGTGGTATAAAAATATGTTAAATAAATTAAATAAATAAATATTACCCAGTCTCAAAAATACACACTCAATATATGTCAACTGTCTCACAGGGTCCTTGGTAAGGGAGATGGTATTCTTATGCCACCCAAGCCCCCCCCCCCCGCCCACTTCCCCTAGCCTACTCCACCACAGAGTAACCTGGTGGGAGGAGCTGAGCCCTGGAGCACTGGGACCACTTGCCTCCTCCAGCCAGGTCTCAGTTATCCATGTCAGGTCAGCTCCCTCATCCACGATAAAATCATGGATAATTTCAGTCTTATTCTGGCACTGACCTGGCATTGCAGAGGAGCAAGGCCAGACTCTGTGGGTAGTTGGAGCTGTTCCCTGAGGCCTGAGAGTTGACAAGGCAGTTACTAAATTACTGATTCCCCTGTAACAGCCAGCTGCTCTTCCAGCACCAATACTACAGTAGGAGAATCTATGTTCTCAGAAGGCTGAGGAACCCGAGTTGTTAACAACTGAGGTTTTGTATAAGGTGGTATATAAATGTTTTAAATAAATAAAATAAATAAACTGTGATATCATACTATGATAAGCTGGTCTTGGACTATAATAAAGATGATTGATTAATTGATACCATTGTAAGGTAGCCACTAACTTGTAAACATAGTCACGGGTAGGCATGCATAACTCTATAACAATTCATGAGTCCTGTTGCTTTTTTTCTTCCAGAACATCTTCCAGAACACAGCAATCCTGGATTTTCTTACTACAGAATAAGTCTCATGATATTTGGTGGACCTAATATGTCCAAGTAAACTTGCATAGGATCAGGTAGTAATAATCACCAATGGAAAAAATAGGACATATCAGTTATTACAGCTAGTTTGTTTCATTGGTTATGATGGGACCGAGTTGCCATTGAGTGGTGTAAGGGATCAGGAAGGTTTGTGCTCTAACAAATAAAAGAGAGAAGGAATGAAACACACACTGTGGAACCCCTAAGTCTATATATTGTTCCGAAGTCCCTTCTTGAGAAAAATGAGCTGACAGGAGTTAGTGTTTTATAGGGCTAACTTAACAAGGATGGAGGAGGAATCTCCCCTAGGAATGATAGAGAAGCCCCCCCAGGCTCCCCACGGTGGAGGCTTGGACAAAAGGTAGAATGCCTTGGCTTGCTGTCTGGGCTTGCCATGTGGAGCAACCTCTCCACCCAGCTGCAATTTCAAGCAGCTCCTTGCTGTTGACTGGATATGCACATTGGGCTTGAGTTGCTTTTAGAGCCACTGTTTTAGTTGATGTCTGCCCCTGCAATCCATTTATGTGAAGTGGCTGATTATTATTACCTTTGCATGATGGTCCCTGGAACATGGAGCTCATTTCCAACACTTGCCTTACTGGGACCATAGTCCTACTTCCTTCTGGAATGTGCTCTTTCCTTTCAGAGAACCACGCCTACCCAATTGGGCAAGGTTGTGATATCCTGTTGCCCTTTTCCCATCAAGCTTGCATTGCTTGATGGGAAAACAATGTCTGAGATGGGAAAGCAATGTCTGATTTCTGTCTGAGACAAACAGAGTGATCAAGAACATCATCATCTCGGAAATGACCATGAACAAAGCTAGAAACTCACTCCAAGCAGTTTAAGAGACATTTTTTTTCAGCATTTCTTTCTACAGTATTTGTACATGTAAGACCAAACTGGTATGTAAACTGTGACAGTTTCAATAAGTAGAATGGAATTATATTTATAGCAGCTATCTACCGAGATGCTGTCAACACTGAACAGGAGTATTTTCATCCCCGTAAGATCACATGAAAATATCACTTGCATTCAGACAAAAGGTTCAATAGCTTTCTTCCCCTACACTCAGAGCTGAAGGTGTGTTGCTCAAGTTAGGGAGTTTCTTCCTGAAGATGAATAAAGAGATGTACTAGATAGCTTGAATTTTTTCAATGACATCTAATTTTATCATCCGGTTGATTTCAGCATCTACTTTGTTCCCTAGTGCTAATGGGGCTTAAATGGCACATATATTTTTGGCAGCACATTTGGATCTATATTATGTGATGTATTATATCCATAATGTATCCAAGCTCATTAAACACCTCATCAAATTCTTTAAGAATATCTTCTCCATTCTGTTCAGGAGACATGTTATATATTCATTTGGCCATTTCCAGGCTGCCCTTCAACCTAAGCAAATATGAAACTTCCTTTCCCAATATTTCACATACCACTGACTGATATGAGTTCTTATATACATATGCGATTAGGATTTGCTAGTGGTCTCATTTGAGATCTACTGCATAAAATAAGTTTAGTTTTACAAGTTAAGCACTTGGGACCCACTAATCTTCGTTGCACTCTGCTCTAGATCAGTTTGGAATTCATCAGGTTTCACACACTACTTCTTAGCTTTATTCTGCATATTTGTTAGACTTAATAAAAAATAATATTTCTCATTACCACCAATATAATCCATTATACCACACCAATGTGTTCTGCTTGCTTTTAGACTTTGTAGAAGCAAATTACAAAATGGTTGCTTTAACTCAGTGTTGGACAGCACTTCATACCCTATATAGAGTATCTTCATTTTTATTTTGGCATCACTTTCATGTTGGTCACAATCAAACCTGATTTTTTCACTTTGTGTTCACAGTGTTAATTAGATGCATTAATTCCATTTGCACTGCACACATCTCCTTTGCGTTTTTCCTGTTTCACTCTTTACAGAGTCTCTCCCTGACCTGCAGGGCTGCAGATCCCTCGTTAAGCACTTGAGTGTTCCCTGTCAGATTTTACAGAACTCCCCATTGCCAAACTCAAGAACTCTCATCTTCAGTTTTATCTTATGTTTTCTTTTTTGGTGTGAATTCCATGTATCACTCCTTACTGTTGCATTACAAAGTAGTTCTAAGCATTTATATCTCAACAACAGATCAGAAGGCACTGCACTTGTTTTGTCAGTTTATGCAAACAAACTATCCAGATTTCGCATTTGTCACTCTCAGTGAATTTCTGTGTGTGCTGTTTGTGGTGACTGGTGGCTTCTAAACTTAGTGCAGCAATGATCATGGCAAATTTTGACAGTACTATCAAATAAGCAATTTTTTAAAAACCAGACTTACAACATCATAACCTTTCACCCATTTACAGACTAGGGCTGATGAACGAAATCACCACCACCACACTCCTTTTTTTTTTTTTTTTTTTTGGCTTTCCAGTCCCAGGACTACTTACCTGCTGCCTGTGGAGATCAAACAGGAGGCTGGCAGACTGCTGTGCTGTAGAGATGTGCATGGAACCAGTTTGAAATGCCAGCATTCAAACCAGTTCAGAGGCTGGGAGGCGTTACTTTAAGGGGCAGGCCAGGGAAGAAGCTCCTCCCTCACTCTCTCTGCTATTGTCTGTTGGGGTTGTCCTTCAGTAAAGAAGGAAGGGTGGGCAGCTGCACTGAAACAGAAAAACTGGCTACTCTCTAGGATCCCTGGAGCATGCTGGGAAATGTAGTACTTCAAAAGCAGCAGTGGTAGGGTTTAAATGCTGTAGAAGGAGCAAGCTCACCTTTCTTTTGGAATGGTGGCTCAATGAGTAGAATGTAAGCAGGTGAATGTGGCTTTAAAAAAAAAAAAAAAGCAATATTTGTTCCAGTATTTAATAGCTCATAATTGTGCCTTTGCCGCTATTACTTTGGCATTTTAATTTCAAACTGAAATTAATAAGTGATTTGCCTCATGCACTTCTAGTGAACTGAAGGCATTCCACTTCTAACTTTATGACAGACAGGGCCTGTAATTAAAAGATGGTTTCAGGTATGACTGGATGCTGTCCTTGATTTTAACATATTCTGGAGTGGTGTGTGTGTGTGTGTGTGTGTGTGTGTGTGTGTGTGTGTGTGTGTGTTGGCCTTTCTTTGAAAATGCATATTTTCTCCACTAAATGGAATGCATGTTTTACTATAGACTCACATTTCATAAATGACTAATTGCCACTGGCTGAGGACTGCTTGTCAAAATGCTCACTCAGTAATTCTCCATCAGTTTAAAGGTCAAATCATTGTGGGAAGAAGCCAGGTCATCGCCCGCACAGTGTCACTGTTTAACTGAATACTTGTTCTCAGTGGAAGTCCGTCATAATCCCTGTTTCTTACCAGTACTTTACGTGGTGTGCCTGATGTTAAGAGCATCATATTACCTCCAATTTGCTTTGTTTGATATCCTCATTGTGAACAGCAATCTCTTCTTAGAGCCCAATTTCAATATACTAACCCACAGCAGGGAAGGCTAATGACAGTAGGTGACTTTTGTATCTGTACTGTTCCATCCTCTATGCTTCAACTAGTTCTCCTGCCAGGTTCGAACGGCTTCCCCCAAATGCATAATAGTCACCACCCACTGAGATCTAAGTCAGCCCTTGCTTCCTTGGATCCTGGCCAAATTCACACTGCTGAGAGTGGCACTTTGCTGCTCCCTCTGAAGTGGAAATAGGACTTTAGCAGTCAGCAAATCTTCCTAAATTGAGTCTCTTGGAGTGGGATGCAAGGAGGAAGCATCCTTTAGAAGGAGAAATTGTTCTCATCTCTGTTTAAAAGAAACGTCAGAGCAGAGATCTGAAGGGAAATGTTAATAACCAGATTAATAATTCTTTATAACTTAATGGGCACCCAAATTCTCAGTACTGGTGCAGATCAATTCTGTAAATATTTCTGTAGGCCTATTCAAAGACTTTTAAAAATGTATAATGTATGTAGACCACACCATCTCATAAATATCTAAAGTGATAAACTACTTCATACCTGTGAGTTTCACAGCAGTGTGTACTGGATTACATCCTCAGTGAAGACACTAAGCATCTGATACAGTGATCTTTGCTATTTCTCAAGTGGGGGCCACTTTGGCAAAAAAACCTTCAATGTGAGATCTGTTTCCCACTGTGCTGACCTCTGCACAGTACTGTGCTTTTCTCCGTGCTAAGAAGGCCCTTTAAGAGAGTTGAAGTTGGATCCCTTTCTTAAGAGCTCCAGGAGGAAAGCACTAGGAATGACGATACTTCCCAGCACTCTGTGCATGGCTTCCAAGATGGTGTAGGGACAAGAAGGCTCTGTTTCCCTTAAAGGAGCTGCCCTAGTGCTGGACAAAGCACTGCACTGCACGGTGAGAGTGGCTGTCTCCATGTGGTGTCAGGGGGGCCGTGCAGAGTATTATTTTTATTCAAAGCTTCGCACAGGCCCAATAAACAATTAGTCATGGAATTGCACTTATGGTTGATGAAGGGTGCCACTGGCTCCCAGGCCTTACAGTCAAGAACACTAACTTGGTTGGATCCATGACATCACATTTGCACAATAGGTGCCAGAGCTGTACATAAGTCACCTGAGAGGAGAATGGATGGGAAACAAACAGGTCAAAAAAAGGCAAGCAACAATCTAAAGCCTGGTGCCACCCATTTCCTATACCTGAAATAGAATCAAGACAGCTATTCTTCACCCACAAATGAGGCCCATACACACAAATGACTCTTTCTGCACCACAGATGGTTTTGCTGGCTTCTTCAGGATGGCAGGCTATCTGTGAAAAGGGTTCTGGTCTGGATTTGGTTATGATATGTTCAGATTTGCTTCTTTGCTCTGCAAAGCTGCCTGTGGGATTTTAAATACTTTAAAAAATATTAATAATACTTTTTAGTGAACAGCTGTCAGGAGATTTCTGAGGACTGAACTGTGGACCTCATGACCCAAGGTTAGGGAACTGTCCAAATATTGTGTGCTTAGGCCCCAAGGCCTTCTTAAGACATAGAAGGGATTAGGGGTGTATAACCTTGGACACATGATAATGACTATTAAACAGATCAGGCCTCTGCATGGGCCATGCCTGGGATAAATACCCAAAGCCTGGCTTTCTTCCTTACTAAGCAAAGTCTCCTACCTACTGCTTTTCTGGCCTCAGACCCAACTTACCTACTTCTGCTCAGCTTCCAGCTCTAGTTCCTGATTGCAGGACACCAGGTAGGTTAGATGTATTACTTTTATTTATTTAAATTTTTAATGCCACCTTTCAACCCAAAAGGGCTCCCAAGACATCTCATAAAAATCTCTATTCAATAATAATAATAACAATTTAAGAAGTGTAACCCCACCCTCACATAGGAACATAGGAAACTGCCATATACTGAGTCAGACTATGGGTCTATCAAGCTCAGTATTGTCTTCACAGACCGGCAGCGGCTTCTCCAAGGTTGTGCAGGCAGGAATCTCTCTCAGCCCTCTCTTGGAGAAGCCAGGGAGGGAACTTGAAACCTTCGGCTCTTCCCAGAGCGGCTTCATCCCCTGAGGGGAATATCTTGCAGTGCTCACACATCAAGTCTCCCATTGATATGCAACCAGGGCAGACCCTGCTTAGCTATGGGGACAAGTCATGCTTGCTACCACAAGACCAGCTCTCCTCTCACATAAAACCAGCCACAGTTTAAAGGAGCAAACAAAACAATGCAATAAACACATTAACAAGCAATTCACAACAGTGAACATCCACAGAATTAAAGGCCGGAAGATCATACCTTAACCAATTGTCTTAACCAGCCTTCAGAAGACAGGAAGGGATGTGGCAAGATGCACCTCCTAGGGTAGCCTGGCATAACTACTGTCCTATAATAGCCTGGCATAACTACTGAGAAGGCCCTGTCCTGGGCACCCACAAGCCTCACATCTAAAAGTTGCAGGATCTGAATCAGGGCCTTCCCATGATCTCCATGTGCAGGCAGATTCACATGAAGAGGGGTGTTCCTTCCAGTGTTACAGACCTAAACTACTTAGGGCCTTAAAGCTGGTGACCAGAATCTTGATTTTGGCCCTGAAATGAACTGATTGTCAAAGCACATGAAACAAAACTGGAGTAATATTATCTGGATAGTTGCTCCTAATAAAAGCCTAATGGTTGCATTCTATAACAGTGGCAGTGTGAACATGTACATGTACGGCCAGTCTAGTACAGTCTGCAGTGGTGCTGTGCAGTATCTCCCATTTTGTACCAACTCCATTTTGGAAGACTCAGCTGACAATGTAAGACATTGGTATATATGTGTCACAAATATATATTGCTTAATTTCCCCTCTCATCCAATTTCCTAGTCAGTTGGCTGTTGGGTGGGGAGTGCCCTAACCCCTTAAGCTTTTGAGGAGGCCTCCCTCACTTTACTGGAAACCCCCCCCCCCAAAAAAACACCCTTAAAAACCCATATCCTAAATCTCTCAAATGTTTTATCCTCCCAAAGTGCATCTGTATTCATGGTGGAGGATACTGACCATATACCCACTGCGGAATTGAGCTTTCCAGGTTTAACGGCTGAAAAACTGGGCCAATCTGAGGGGACAAGAGAAGATGTTGTAATCTGTTTTGAAAAACTAAAAATTGGTATCGGTGACTGACCAGGAGAGAGATCTTGGGGTTGTGGTGGACAGCTCATTGAAAGTGTCAACTCAGTGTGTGGCAGCTGTGAAAAAGGCTAATTCCATGCTAGAAGTCACTAGGAAGGGGACTGAAAATAAAAATGCTAATATTATAATGCCTTTATACAAATCTATGGTGCAGCCATATTTGGAGTACTGTTTACAGCTTTGGTTACTGTATCTTAAGAAGGATATTGTAGAACTAGAAAGGGTGCAGAAGAGGGCATCCAAGATGATCAGGGACCTGGAGCACCTTCCTTATGAGGCAAGGCTACAGCATCTCAGGCTCTTTACCTTGGAAAAGAGGTGACTAAGGGGAGATATGATTGAGATGTATACCATTATGCATGGAGTGGAGAGGGGGGACAGAGCGAAATTTCTCTCTCACAGAGACAACACTAGAACCAGGGGTCATCCCATGAAACTGAAGGTTGGGACAGACAAGAGGACAAGGACAAGAGAACAAGGACAACTGACAAGGACTGACAAGAGGAAGTAGTTTTCTGCACAGTGCATAATTAATCTATAGAATTCTTTGCCATGGGATGTGGTGATGGCCACCAGCTTTAAAAGGGGCTTAAACAAATTAATGGAGAACAGGTCAATCAACAATAGCTACTGTTAACTACGTCCGGCCTCAGAGGCACGATGCCTCTCAATATCAGTTGCAGGGGAGCAACAGCAGCAGAGAGGGCATGCACATTCTCTTGCCTGTGGGCTCCCCAGAGGCATCTGGTGGGCCACTGTGTGAAACAGGATGCTGGACTAGATAGACCTTGGGCTGGATCCAGCAGGGTTGTTCATATGTTCTAAGGTGTCTTTCCTGTTCTCCCCCGCCCCCATACATTGAAATGAGGAGTTGCTCCTCAAGATTTCCATCTCTCCATCCCTGTACTGAGTGGGAACACTCTTTCTGCCCACACAGATGGTTGGCATTTAGACAGTATTGACTCTAGAGGGTTATTGAATTCAGTGTGAGTGCTTGAAATAATTTTGAATAGCAGAGTATGAAGAAGATGGTTGTGATGGTGACACGGGAGAACTAGCTGTCCACTGTTGTTATCTGCTGGCTCTCCATGGTTGGAGATTTTGGCCTCACTCTTCTCTGCCAGCTTCTCCGGGGTACTTTTACATTGTGGTGGCTAGGGGAAAATAACAGTGGCTGTTCAGTAAGATCTGAGGGGGAAAGAGTGGTTTGGGGAATAGAACGGGTCAGTAGCTGTCAAGCTATCAATGTCAAGAGGGGATACAATCTTGAAGTTTGAGGCTTGATATCTGAGGCCCAGATATAACACATTCTCTTTGATTTTGTTTATTAATAACTACCCCACGAGTCTCAGTATGCCTATTTATATACTCGCCGTGACAATTCAAAGAAGCACAGCGAAAACCTCCTCTTATTCGGGAGAAAATACAGATTCTGATTGTGGTACAAATGGCAAAGCGATTATGAAATGAATAAGCTCCATTATGAATCCCTCCATTAATTACTCCAGAACACAAACTTTCTTTTTAGCTGTGCCAGCTATGGAAGGGAGGATTATAAAATCACATTTTAACAAAGCAAAAGAATGCCTGGCCTCATTCTGCCCCCCCCCCCATTATAGGGATTTAATCACCTGCCTTTTGCTCTCTTGTGGCCCACAAAAATATGTCAGGAAAACTAAAAAATTCAATTGTGAAAGGAAGTACCTCAGGCAGGCCTTGAAATTATACCTTTTAGAGACTTTTGGAAACAAGTATCTTTTGTGGGGTCTGAGTATTCTGCTCCAGTACTTTTCCAGCCATTCTCTAAATGATTTTAATGTTGTTTTTACTCAGCTTTTACTGTCAGAAACCAGCTTTCATCACTAGGCTGGGGCCCTCCGTTCAGCATTTTTAGAGCAGTCAGGGGTGAGGGTATGGCATTCCCTTGCTGTTCTTAATAAATTGCAAGTTGGCTGTTCAGAACTATCCATTGCTCCCTTTGCAGCAAAAGATCATGGGTTGATAGTAAATCAGAACCAGTATGTTTTCTTAATTTCAGGTTTGGGCTAAGTTAATCTATTTAATAGTAAAAACATCTGGCCTAGCCCTGCTTTTATTCTGTACTTTACAACAGGAACCTCATCACCATGGGACTAGTGGAGTCAGACAAGGTCAACATTTTGTAGTGTACCTGCATGCGGTTAATACTAAATATTGTGAATAGTGAGGAGCTTTTCTATATTTGTATTTTACAGACTTTATAGACATCACATTAATGCTAAAAGGTTGATCTCACAATCAATTGCAGTAAATTTAGGCCTGGTGGAGGGTTTGCAATCTGAGTCTTTCAGAATAAAATGATATCTGGAGCATGACTTCAGATAGCTGATGTAATATAAATAGCAAAAAACGATGGTTTCCAAGTAAACAATGTGAGGTTAAAAATGTTCAAATATCTTTGTTGAATTTTGTTCTCATAAGTCACAATAAAACACACATTATGTGGAAGTTTTTCTCTTCTATCAGTTTTATTACTCTGGAAACATCACAGGAGCTATGAAAAATGTATAATGTGCTTTGTTCAATGTAGTATTCACAAAATGGGTAAATATATCTTCTAGTGGACCAAATTTAGTAGTTTAAAATGTTTGGAAATCCTTAGAAAAACAGACCTTCTGTATTTACATAAACAAAATTTACATAGCAGAGGGAGGCTGCTTGTGTGGAATGCCAGAATCCACACAGATCCCGGTGCTCTCACCCAGCCTAACCCCACTCCTAAGCCCCGCTCTTAGCCGAGGTTGTGTGTCTCCTCAGGCAGCCCACAGCCTGAGGAGATAAAGAGAAGAGTGCCTAGAGCACCCATCTGACAAGCAATCTGTCAATGCACCACGCTCATGGTGCAGTGTATTGTGGGATATTTGGAGACTGGGACACGTTATCCCAGCCGCCAGAGCTCCACGCTACATGGTGCAGCATGGATCATCTGGGACTGTGGTCCATGCTCCCAGAAGCATTTATTTGATTGTCTGAGGGGAAGGTGAGTTGGAGCAGCCTTCCCCACACCCACGTCAGGTCATGTGAATGGCCCCAGGGTCTGATAAGTTTGAAGACAACAAAGCACTGATACCTACATATATTTATATCAAATATTATGTAATGCCCCAGAAGACTAATAATAATAACAGATTATATTATTATATTATATTATAACAATAATAATATTGGCCTCCCCTTTCCCTGTGAGCATGTGTTCAGGGAGTGCAAGGGACCCTTGCAGGAAACCGGAGGTCATATACCTATCTAGCTTTTTCTTTGTGCACTCTAGAGCATAGGACCAAATTTTCTCATAGACAGGGGATTGGTGCAGAGAAATAAATTCTCCATTCTCAGGCACTGTTTAGACACTTGGACTTTGAATCTATATGATGATGATGATACACTTCCTCCAAGGAATGTAGACTAGTGTACAATGCTCTAGCATTTCATTTTAGTCTCACAGTATCCCTGTGGATATAGGTTAAGCTGCTGGTGACTGGTGAGCATCGTGACTGAGTTTAATAATAACAATAACAATAATAATTAATAAAAATACAAACAGACAAACATCTGCCACACAATACACCAGATATAACTGTAGTGGAGAAGAAAGAAAAACAAGTCAAAATAATCGACATAGCAATACCAGGGGATAGCAGAATAGAAGAAAAAGAAATAGAAAAAATCACAAAATACAAAGATCTACAAATTGAAATTGAAAGGCTGTGGCAGAAAAAGACCAAAATAATCCCAGTGGTAATTGGCGCCTTGGGTGCAGTTCCAAAAGACCTTGAAGAGCACCTCAACACCTTAGGGGCCACAGCAATCACCATCAGCCAATTACAAAAAGCAGCTTTACTGGCAACAGCCTATATTCTGCGACAATATCTATAACAATTGACAATAAAATTCAGCCATCCCAGGTACTTGGGAAGGACTCAATGTCTGGATAAAACAAATCAGTCAATAACACCTGTCTGACTGTGTAAACAAGAAATAATAGGCACTACCTTGGCGTGGTTGTGGGGCTTGCGTGCTCTGAGGAAGGAGAAAGCTATGCCAGAGGTCCAACCATACTGGACAGGTATCACCAGAGGAGCCAGACAAAGAGTGCCTCTCCCATCAACAATATGGTGAGATGTAACTTTAATAAATCTATACCGGATCAGTTGTCGCCCGGGTCAACAAGGACCGCACCAGGTGCTGGAGTCCCTGGACATCTGGTGGCAAGTGGGCAACAGGACTCAGGATCTTCATTTGAGAAACATCGCTTAACTGGAAAAAATATATGAAAAACACCAACAAGGAAATAATGAACTGCTATTACAAGTCTAGCCCAACTAGAAGAGGTTATTTAAAAAGAATGTACCAAATTTGGAAAGAGAAGCATCCAGATACAGAAATAACAGAACAAAGGCTAGCAGACCAGAGAAGATCCATAATAAGAAATAAATTATTCACAGGAGTCGAGCTGGAAGAACTGCAAAGAGCAACACAAGCTCAAGATATGGAAGAAGAATTACCACCAACTGAAGCAGTTGCTCAGGCGCAGGTGGAGGAGGTGTTGGAAATAGACGATGCCACTGTTGCTGAACTGTCTCAAAATCAAAACCAGGCAACCTCCCCTTTGCCTTCACCTCAAAAACCCAAATGCCGTTTAACAGAAAAGCAACAAGAACTAAAGCAAAAAATAACTGAGCACATGAACCAAACAACCACCAGGGTTCGACTTCCAGCTCTAAAAACAGTTGCCAAAAAACAACTTGCTCAGGTATTAAAAGATGTCAATGCTGCACTTGCAGAAATAACAACCAATAATTTGCAAGAAACAAACTAATGTACAGTGCAGGAACAATACTGTACAACTAATGTACAGTGCAGGAACAATAACAACACAAGAGCTTGGATATAATATTAAAGCAGCAAATAACAGCAGTGTCAAAGAAGATTAGCAGATACGAAGCCAGAATTAGACAACACAGGCATAATCTCCAATTCCAGTTGAATCAGAGACATTTCTACCAAAGCATAGAAGGAGAAACTGCAAGAAACGTAGAAACACCCAATAAAGAAGAAACAGTGCAATTCTGGGGGAAATTATGGGACAATCCAATAAATTATAATAAAAAAGCAGGCTGGATGAAAGAGGTCAAAAATGTAACCAACAAATGCAAGATCTAATAATAACACCAGAATTAATAAGTGAAAGAGCAAAGAAAATTAAAAATTGGACTGCGCCAGGCGACGATGAACTGCATGGCTTTTGGCTTAAACACCTAACAAGCTTTCATAAACAACTATCAAAACAGTTCAATCACATTATGAAAGGCGGTGATATTGAACAATGGCTAACAACTGGGAAAACCCATCTCATCATGAAAGACCCAGCAAAAGTTGCAGTTCCAAGTAATTATAGACTGATAACCTGCCTGCCAACCATGTTCAAATTATTAACTGGAATAATAGCAGATGAAGTGATGCAACACTTATTAACTAACAAACAGCTTACAGTTGAACAAAAAGGAAATTGCCCGAACACCAGAGGCACAAAAGACCAGCTGCTGATTGATAAAATGATTTTAGAAAACTGCAAGAGAAGAAAAACCAATCTAAGTGTTGCATGGATTGACTACAAGAAAGCCTTCGATTCATTGCCTCAAACATGGATACTAAAATGTTTAGAAACCACTCGTGTCAGCAAAAACATTCAGATATTTATAAAAAAGGGAATGAGCATGTGGAGTACACAGTTAACAATCAATGGTGAGACACTTGGACAGATTAGCATTAGAAGAGATATTTTCCAAGGGGACTCACTACCCCCTCTGTTGTTTGTAATCGCCATGACCCCACTTTCACAAATACTAAACAAAACAGGCCTCGGTTACCAAACATCTAAAACATCAAGTCAAATCAACCATCTGCTGTACATGGATGATCTGAAGTTGTATGGAAAGTCCCAGTCAGAAATTGAATCATGGATAAACACTGTCTGTATATTCAGTAGCGATATAGCAATGGAGTTTGGACTATACAAGTGTGCTGAATTAATAATGAACAGAGCAAAAATAAGAAAAACAGAAGGAATAGAACTGCCCAATGGAAGCAACATCAAGAACCTGGAAGAGAAAGAACATTACAAATACTTGGGCATTCTCCAGGCTGCAAACACTGAAGTTAAAAGAAAAATTGCACACACTGAAGTTAAAAGAAAAATGGGAAGTTAATACATCAGGAGAGTTAGAAAAATCCTCAAGCCCAAACTCAATGGTGGGAACACCATACAAGCCATAAACACTTGGGCTATACCTGTTATCAGATACAGTGCAGGAATAATAGACTGGACCCAGGCAGAGCTAGAGACGCTAGATCGTAAGACCAGGAAAATCATGACCATTAATCATGCTCTGCACCCTCGCAGTGATGTAGATAGTCTATACCTCCCACACAGCTCAGGTGGAAGAGGAATGCTGCAAGTCCATCAAACAGTAGAGGAGGAGAAAAGAGACCTTGAAGAATATATCAAGGATAGTGAAGAAGATGCGCTTAAAATGGTCAATAACAAGAAACTATTCAACACCAATGAAATAAAGCAGGCCTGCAAGAAAGAACAAGTCAAGAACCAAGCAGAAAAATGGAGAAATAAGCCCCTGCATGGTCAATATTTGCACAATATAAGTGGAAAATCAGACATCACCAAGACCTGGCAATGGCTTAAGAATGGCAACTTGAAGAAAGAAACAGAAGGTCTAAAACTGGCTGCACATCTGCAAAAAATACAAGCTACCTGTAGCCAAAAATTGGTGGGACCATAAAATTGAAAAAGTGGTAGAAAATGAAGATGTAAAAATATTATGGGACTTCTGACTACAAACAGACAAACATCTGCCACACAATACACCAGATATAACTGTAGTCGAGAAGAAAGAAAAACTAGTGAAAATAATCGACATAGCAATACGAGGGGATAGCAGAATAGAAGAAAAAGAAATAGAAAAAATCACCAAATACATAGATCTACAATTTGAAATTGAAAGGCTGTGGCAGAAAAAGACCAAAATAATCCCAGTGATAATTGGCGCCCTGGGTGCAGTTCCAAAAGACCTTGAAGAGCACCTCAACACCTTAGGGGCCACAGAAATCACCATCAGCTAATTACAAAAAGCAACTTTACTGGCAACAGCCTATATTCTGCAACGATATCTATAACAGCAGCATCAATATTGACAATAAAATTCAGCCATTCCAGGTCCTTGGGAAGGACTCAATGTCTGGATAAAGCAAACCAGTCAATAATACCTGTCCTACTGTGTAAATAGATGATGATGATGATGATGATGATGATGATGATGATGATGATGATGATGATGGCTTACATCCAGACTAACACTGCACTAGTTAATGAACAAAGATGCACAGACACAAGAAGGTCATGTAACCGAGTGGCTGCTCAAAGTTGCTCAGTCTCTTGTGCAAGTGTTGCACTTGCTGCAACGAGGACAGTGGATAGTTTTGAATCATTCCCTGCAATATATGGACTAAGGAAGAGAGTTCACAGAAAGACAACTTTGTGATCTCAGCATTCTGTTAATCCCCAGTTTGCTTTGTTGTCCACTGTTCTGGAAAGTGGCAAAAATGTTTCTTTTAATTGGTAATTTTTCAGTTTTCCCCATGGAGCTCTCTTAAACAGCTTCCTATTTTAAAATGAGGTATAGACGTAAAGGACTATAACAAGGGTAAACCTAAATTTGCCAGTACATATACGTTTGATAGGTTCTGCAGCTAATGCCACCTCTCTGATCAGCTCAAACCTCTCTCTCAGACCATAGATTACATTTGTTAACTGCCCAGAAATAAACGTTTGGGGTGGTGTACAAATCTGATAGATAGATAGATAGATAGATAGATAGATAGATAGATAGATAGATAGAACACGCTAGAACTGTATATTACAAGTGTGAGGGATGTATAGAGAGATGTATAGGTGTTGCTGAATTGCATCTACTTTGGCAACTCCCTGCTAAAATATAGTTAGGAAAAAAATGCAGCATGTGATGAATTAATGTTTTCTAATCACAATGGATAGGTATATTGCTTAGGGCCAAAGTGATCATTCAGTTCAGAAGTTGGGTTTGTCCTTACCATTGCACATCAATTGGTGCTGCAGCCTGATTACAAGGACGGAATAAGGTATCAAGTGTGTCAGATGTCAGCAAGTCAGATGCATGTTTTCAGATCACAGATATACATTTCCTGTGTTTGCAGACCTGAAAAAAATGCTGACGGCTGCAACAAATGCCTTTGAGTCTGTGTAGAGTATCTTTAATGCCGCGTACTCTCAGATGGCCCCCATTAGGTGTGGCTCAAGGTATTGCAGAGCCTGAAGTGAGGCACAAAATGCTGCCTTGCCCCACACTCCTGGTGGGGGCCAGACCCCTTTCAAAACCAACCTTTGCCACCTTTGAAAGTTCATGGAGAGCAGGGAGAAGGGAAGATGGCTAGGAGCCTCCTCTTCTCTCCTTGTGCTTCTTGCAAGCTTTGTAAGGAGCATGAGGAGTGGCACTCCTTGCTAAGTTGGCAAGGATAAGATCAGACCAAAGAGCTGCTCTGATGGAACATTCTGATGCTCCAGTAAACTACTGCTTGAGGCAACTGCCTCATCTTGTCTCATGAAAGGGCTGCTGCAACTAGAGATGTGCACAAACCAAGGTCTGAACTGGTTCGGTGTCGCAGGGAGTGGGGGGAGTGTTACAGTCCAGGCCTGATTTATATGCTAAATATGCTTATTAACTAGCATACAAAATTAGGCCTGTCTCATAGTGTCACCAAGTGACCAAGTTCTTTTATATAGTGACCATGTAGGATCTCGGCGCAAGGAAGAAAGGAGATCAAACCAATCCTAAAAGGATTCAATGGGCTTTATTGAGTATAAAAGAATAACAACTTTACTCTAGTAGAGCAGAAAGCAGAACACTCTATCAATATTACTAACAGTATTTAAACAGAACATCCTAGCCAGCACCAATGTTCAACCCGTGTTCCTAACTAACATATATGTGTGTATTAAATCTTCCTAGAGCCTAATATAATTCAGATATAGACAGAAAAAAAAGGTGGGGGGAAGGCTGAGAACTGGCATGGTTTGGGGAGATCAGGAATTAGTAGAGGGACGAAGGGAAGGGGGATTAAGGGGAAGGGATGAAGGGATTCAAAGCTTGTAGGGGCAGTATGTTACCAGGATCAGAGGCTTTGAGAGCGGTGGATCTTTCAGCTGAAGGAGCGAGGCTTTGGGCTGGAGACAGGAGCTTTTGGATCAAGCATGCAGTTTGCTCAGACCACGGCTGAGAGTCAGAGCACCATGGCTGGGGAAGTCTTGACTTCTCACTGCGCCGTAGAAGTCACAGACAGTTCCTGTCCATGGAAAGAGTTCCTGCTTGTTGCCCCGTGGCTCAGCAGCAAACTCTGGGATTGCTTGTGAGCGGATCTTGCTTGTAGGCACAAGATTGCTAATCTGCCATGTCCAGAGACTTCTTCTTATAGTGGTTCCATCCTTTGATGTCCATTTGAGTCTTCCGGATCACAAAAGGCGTCTATTCCTGATATCTTCTGAATGTTTTCTTTTAATTACCAAAATTAGCTCCGGATATTTGGTCAGTCCAGAGAGATTTTAATCCCATCTTCTGTTAACTGCTATCTTGAGGAGGGGACATTGCCCAAAGCAAATCTGCATCTCTGAGTTGCAAAAGGGGCCCCTTCTCTTGTCCCAGATTTTGCTAGCCTGGTCCCAAAAGGTGTTAAAAGTCAGGAGTTAGTGAGAGAATTAATTCTATTTGTGTGAGACAGCAATTACATTATTTCTTGTGTACCTCTATCTAGTGTGTAATTATAACAAGAGAATATTTAATGTAACATAAAAAGGGGTACAGGTGTGAGACGAGTAAATCAATACATTTGACTGAGGCAGAATCATCCTGTCAGTGAGGTAAGGGGATTACTGGACAGCAGGTTAATTTCAGCAGTGTCAGACTGGTAACTAAGCCTGACCCATTGTGTCTCTTGTGAGTTCCACAAACACTGATAAACAATGCTAGATTTCCCCTGCCTCTACAAATCATTTATCAGGCAGTCATGAGATCTGGGCATCATGTTCACCTCAAGTTCAGGCATTTAATTGAACTCTTAATATAAAATGAAATCAGACACAGGCCTGAATTCCCTATGCTTCTGGGTTGGTACCTCTGAGTCTAATATGTTGTGGTGCCCATAACAGGAGTGGCAAGCATGCTCTTTAAAAAGGAGGAGAGCAGGTCCTTACCTGCTCTCAGCAACAGCATGCAGCTTCCTGCTGTGATGGCGCTCCCCTCAAGAACCTACATACGGTGTCAGGATGCATGCACGGGCACCATTTGTGAGGTCATCAACACCATGCTGACCATGCAAATAGCACCTGCGCATGCATGGACACCTTGTGCATCCCAGTGCCACATGTGGGTTCTTGGAGGGAGCACCATCACAGCAGGAAGCTGCATATGGTGGCGGAGACCAGGTAAGGATGTGCATTCCTCCTTTTTAAAGAGCATGCTTGCCACTTCCCTCTTCCCCGGTGGTGCCGAATCTTTGCACAAACTTGGTTTGTGCACATTCCTAGCCCCAACCCCCACTTGTTTGGGAGCATGAAGCCAGAACTTCTCAGCCAGATGACATATATTTCATGCAGACTTAAAACCCAGCATCCCATCTCTTTAAAGATCAAATCCTTCACACAAATATGCCACCATGAAGGATGAGATACTACAAGTGAAAATACAGCAACATAATTTTAAAAAGCAAAATTTGAACAAATGTGAGCTCCCACATGCCCCACCCGCCCCACCGATTAAACTGATCGCAGTTTTATGCTATGAGACTTTTCCTGCTGTCAAAACCATTCCTACTTGTTCTGCTTTGCTTTCAGAGCCTGTGGACTTGATTCAGGGTTATCACAAGGCAATGTTGGAGAGTAGAAATAAACTTTCATATAGCCTGGGGGCTTAAAAAGCCCTTCCCAAATCTGCAGTATGTTAGGGGACTTCTGATCCCTAAAGTAATGTTACTGTTTATGCATTCCTGACTCAAAGCTCCTTTTAACTGGGTCTTCAGGAGGTGTGTGCATAAACAGCAACGTTATTTTAGTCAGCAAGAATTAATTATTGAAATCAATTATTGCTTCTTTCAGACTGCTGAAGTCAGTCCACAGTGAGCTGACTGGAAAAAAAATGCCTTGTTTGCTGTCTTTGTGCACCATGAGTAACATAAATGCAAAAAGAATGGACAGGATCTTCCAATTTTCATTCTCTTCCATCGTGTGTGTGTGTGCACGCACGTACATACATATACACATACAGGCACTTCACAAACACATACACATCATATAGTGTGTGTGTGTGTGTGTGTGTGTGTGTGTGTGTAGTGACTGTATAGTTAGGGTGAGGTTTAAAAATTGCATTCTGCTTTCATTCGCCTTGCACATTCTATTGGTCATAAAGTCCAAACCATCTACTCAATTTGCTTGAAACATTACACAGAGTGACAGGAGACAACAACGGCCCACATATGGTGCAGAAACTGAAAATTGTAAAGACACATAAGTTTTAAATTGGCCCCTAGTAAGCTGTTTCCACATGGCATACAACTTATATTCAGCCAAGGATGAGCTACCTCCCCCCGCCCCCCCGCCACCCTGTGCTTTAAAATGTTCCATAGAGCAGTGCATGCTTTTGTTGTTTTGAGAAAAATCTGTTGAGTGTTTCTAAAGTTATTAGCCTTTGAAGTTCCCATTATAACAGGTATTCAATGGAGGGCATACAGTTTATCACAGCACTTGTCAAAAGGCCTGATTGATTCTTCCCAGCAGCAATATTTTCCCTCCCTAAAGATGGCTGCCACCTGTCTTGATTCTTAGCTGTGTGGACCAACTGAGCCACCATAGTGAGTTTAGCTGTGTGTTTAGCCTGACACTCATTCAGAACAGAGACAGCTGACTTATTGGGCCTCTTCTGTGTCTCTCATCTCAACTCGCCCATACAGACCACTGCTGCAAAAGTTAAATTGTTTCCTCCAGTTCACTCACAAACCCTGTTTCATCCTGAGTACTCAATATTTCGTATCCATGACAGTATTTACACTGCAGTTTGCCTTGTTATAGGAACCTTTAATTCTTTATGAATTTAAATTTCACCCTTGAAACATGTGACATAGTGATAAGGAAGATAAAGTATCTATGCCAACATTCATTATTTTCGCCACTAAGGATCACCTTGCATCAGCATGTACAAAACTTAATTTCTCTTAATTTGACTTCACAACACAGTGATATGCAGTATGTGACCCAACATTACATGCAAATAATCACTTCGTAGTGATTAAGAAGTGGACCTTTATTGGTGGACCAGCCAAATTAGCAAATGGATATGAGAATAACTCACATTTCTTCTTCCTCTCCCTCTTCCTCATCTTCTTTCAATCCTCTTCCTCATCTTCTTTCAATCATCTTCTTTCAAAATGTGAATTGCCACTAAGAGAGGGAGTAGAAGTTGGAAGAAATTGTCCACTCCAAAGTATATCCATCTTCTCTTGTCTTGTTTCTAAAAACATCAGTGTTGTTGCTGCTTGCCCTTTGGCTTATGTAAAGTGGAGATGATGGGAAAAAGAGGAAAGGTGAGTTTATATCTTTTCCTCCTTTGCTCTCAGAATTATATTGTGAGAATCGTAGTTGTGTATGTAATACATCTGCAGGCTTTTGTTTGGTTTTGATAGATTACTTTACACCTGGTTTGTGCTGGCCCTTCATCTACTTCCTGTAGTTCTGCTGAAAATGCTGAATTAAACAAACACAATACATCATCTCCATACCATCTAACATTTGACACAGAAAAACAGGTATGCTTGTTTTACATGAGGTGAACAAGGGTTTCATAGTATGGCAGTTAGCAAATCAAAGGCATGAACAACTTCTATGATGGTTGGCATGCTGACAAAGAATTTTTGAAATATTAACACTAAATATTTCCTGAAATCCAAGAATTTACATTTTTGCAATTAGATATTATACGTGCACATTGAAAGTCACAGGACAGCACAAAGTGTTCAGAATGTTAAATTTTAGTTCAAAATGAGAATTTTATAAGATTTAATTTCTAAGAACTGCAGACACGTTTGGGTCAGGCAAAATAAGCAAAGCTGATGGGTAAGCTGCTGTATTAATTAGAAATGTAATGGATGTTAGCAAGGTGTACACAATGAGAAAATGGGGGCAGTACATGTTCAGTAGATTCAGCTGGGAGGTATGCATCTTCAACCTTTTATGGCTTATTACATCTTCAAAACACATTCCCAAATGACATGCAAATATCTTTATAGATTTACTCCTCATAGAGAGTATCTAGTCTGTAAAACAGGATATGCAAAAGAAGTGCAAAATTGTTTTGCAGTTTCTCCATTCATATTCTAGATATGGCCTGAATCACATGTTATTATATGTATTTTAGCATAGCATTGCATTCCTGAAGCAAAGCAGTATGGCTTTTCTTAGTTCTAGAGTATATACAGTTTTATCTAGAGTATATACAGTTATTTATCTAGAGTATATACAGTTTTTCTTCTTGAGGACAAATTCCTAGTAAATTCTTAGCAAATTCTGGCTCAGATTAATTCTCGGAATTACTCTGACAGATTAAAGCTGTGAGTAGCATACAACCACTCTACAATGGCTCCCTGATCGTAGTTTTACTCAGTTCAAGGATTTACACACTCCACTAAAATAATCAAATGGCTTAATCTGCCTGAGGGAACATCTTGCTCTCAGTTTCCGTTTGAACTGACCAATGGATCTATTTATTTATTAAGAGATTTAATATACCGCCCAATCCTCACGGCTCAGGGTGGTGTACGAACAAGAACAGCATCTGAGATTTTAAAAACAAACAAAGAAACAAAAAATTAAAGGGCAAACACCTGGTGGAAAAGAAATGTCTTCAATAAGGTTTTTAAGGCTGAAATAGCTTATATTACTACTGTTATTATCCAGAGCCCAGTTCTTTTTTTTTTAAACCAAGATTATTTTGTCAAACAATCAAAAGCTGCTCAATAATCAATTTGTGAATGTTTCATTCTAAGACTTTTGGCATTTGCTTGCAGTATGGAGTGTGTGTGTGTGTGTGTGTGTGTGTGTGTGTGTGTGTAACAATATATGCTGAAAGTCAAATATCTACTTTGTTTATTTTTAGAGGTGTATATCACTTTATGATCAAAATCCTTAAAGCAACTCACCACATTTATAGCATTCAGCAATTCCATTATAACATCTTATAATGTAAACTCTAAAACCATGAAACAAACAAACAAACAAACAAACAAACACAGTGAGGGGAGACAGAAGAGATCTGGGATGATGTCTTCACCTATGTCTTTCTCCAAGCTCTCTCACATAAGGACAATGGTTTCAGGGGCGTAACTATAATAGGGCAAGGGGAGACAGTTGTCTGGGGGCCCACTGCCTTGAGGGGGCTCCCAGAGGCAAGTCACATGACTGACTCCCCCAACCATGCACTCGCCTGGGCTTCCTTCAGTTGTATTCATTCTCCGAAACTGATGTGAGTGTTAAGACCTGGAGCTACCAGAACAGCATGTCTTTCTCTAGTACCATTAAATGACTTGTATTGTCCACAATTTACAAAACCGTTTAAAAAATAATTTAGGATGATGTTCTATTGTGGCACATAGGTTATATAGAGATAGAGATATATATTACTATGATTTTTGTTACTACTATTCAGCCTCATTTAAGATTTCTTTACTTCATGAGCTGAGCTTCAGTGGGGGGGGGGCATCTTAAAATCTTGTCTCTGGGCCCATTCCAACCTTGCTATGTCCCTGAATGTTTTTTACATGGGCTGCTGTCAAGAAGGGTTCATCAACTGATTCTGGAGCAAGTATATGATGGTGTTTTACACTGCCTTGTTCCCTTTCTTGTCTCTCTAACTTCTAACGCTCTTACATGTCTGAGAAGTGGAAAGTGTAGAACCAGGAGCAGAGCAGACACATGACAGCTGGTCAAAAAGATCAAATGACAGTAAGGGAGATAGCACATGCCAACTCATGGTAAGAGACTCAGTATATAGGTGTTTATATAGCAATACCAGAAGCCTCCAAACCAAGATGGGCAAGCTGAAGTGCTTGCTTGGCTGAATAACCACTGTTATTCTTGGATACAAACTCTACAGAAAGGACAGGGAGGGATGAATTGAGTAGCACTGCTTATTAAAGAAGGGATAGAATCCAACAAGTTAGAAAACCTTGGAGAACCAGAGTCCTCTACAGACTCATTATAGCTGACAATATGAGGACTGAAAGGGAATGTGTTACTAGGGACGTGCTATTGCCCTTTGGATCAAAATGCTGAGAGTGACCTGGAGATGGAGAATCAAATCAGAGAGGAGTCAAATCAGAGAGGAGACAGAGCAGTAATAATGGGTGGCTTCAATTACCTTCATATGGACTGGGCAAATTCATGTGCAGGTATTGACAGATAGGACAAATTTCTAGACGTGCTTTACAACAGATGGTCGTGGAACCAACCAGAGCAAAAGGAAGCTGAAAGGGAAAGTCAGGAGTGACAAATCATTCCAGAAAGCATGGAACTTATTTAAAACCACAGTAATAGATGCTCAGTTGGAATGTATACCAAGGAGGAAAGGTACCACCAAGTTCAGGAGGATGCCGGCATGACTAACAAGTAGAGTCAGGGATAACTATAAAAAGGAAGAAGACTTCCTTCAGAATATGGAAGTCCAGCCTAAATGAAGAGAACAGAAAGGAACATAAACTCTGGCTAATAACAACAACAACAACAACAGACTGACTACAAACAAAGGCATAACAAAGTAGCAGGGATACACTTGAACATCTGCAAAAAATACAAGCTACATGTACAAATATTATGGGACTTCCGACTACAAACAGACAAACATCTGCCACACAATACACCAGATATAACTGTAGTAGAGAAGAAAGAAAAACAAGTCAAAATAATCGACATAGCAATACCAGGGGATAGCAGAATAGAAGAAAAAGAAATAGAAAAAATCACCAAATACAAAGATCTACAAATTGAAATTGAAAGGCTGTGGCAGAAAAAGACCAAAATAATCCCAGTGATCATTGGCGCCCTGGTTGCAGTTCCAAAAGACCTTGAAGAGCACCTCAAAACCATAGGGACCACAGAAATCACCATCAGCCAATTACAAAAAGCAGCTTTACTGGGAACAGCCTATATTCTGCGACAATATCTATAACAACTGACAATAAAATTCAGCCATCTCAGGTCCTTGGGAAGGACTCGATGTCTGGATAAAACAAACCAGTCAATAACACCTGTCTGACTGTGTAAACAAGAAATAATAATAAAAATGCAAGGAGACAATCAGGATCAGGAATGCAAAAAGAGAGTTTGAGGAGAATATAGCTAGAAGTGTCAAGAGTAATAACAAAAACTTCTTTAAATATATCAGAAGCAGAAAAACTTGCCATGGAGGCAGTTGGACGCTTATATAATGAGGGCATGAAAGGGATTATTACGGTGGATAAGGAGATTGCAGAGAAGCTGAATAAGTTCTTTGCATCTGTTTTCACAGAGGAGGATACTGACCATATACCTGCTCTGGAACTGAGCTTCTCAGGCTTGGAGGCTGAAGAACTGGGCCATGAGTGATGAGAGAAGATGTTCTTAACTGTCTTGAAAAATTAAACATTAACAAATTGCCAGGGCCAGATGGAATCCACTCAAGAGTTCTGAAGGAAGTCAAATGTGAAATTGCTGATCTCCTAGCAAAAATTATGTAACTTCTCCCTATAATCAGGCTCTGTACCAGAGGACTGGAAAGTAGCTAATGTAACTTGGATTTTCAAAAAGGTATCCAGGGGGATGGGATCCAGGAAACTACTGGCCAGTTAGTTTAACCTCTGTGCCGGGTAAACTGATGGAAAGCATACTTAAGGTCAAAATTGTTAACCGAATGGAAGAAAAGGCCTTGTTGAAGGAGAACCAGCATGGCTTTTGCAAGGGAAACTCTTACCTCACTAATCTTTTGGAGTTATTTCAGATTGTCAACAGGCATGTGGATGAAGGTGATCCAGTTGACAGAGTATAAATTTTTGACAAAGGCTCTTGAGTAAACTTAGTAGTCATGGGATATGGGGACAGGTTCATGTGTGGATTGGTGATTGACCAGGAGAGAGATCTTGGGGTCATGATGGACAACTCGTTGAAAGTGTGGACTCAGTGTGCAGTAGCTGTCAAAAAGGCAAATTCCATGCTAGGGATCATTGGGAAGGAGACTGAAAACAAAAATGCTAATATAATGCCTTTATACAAATCTATGGTGTGGCCACATTTGGAGTACTGCATACAGTTCATTGTATTTTTATTTTATTTATTTATTTTTACATGTTATATCCTGTTCTTCCTCAAAGGAGCCCTGAGCGGTGTACTACATACTTATGTTTCTCCTCACAACAACCCTGTGAAATAGGTTAGGCTGACAGAGAAGTGACTGGCCCAGAGTCACCCAGCAAGTATCATGGCTGAATGGGGATTTGAACTCGGGTCTCCCCGGTCCTAGTCTGGCACTCTAACCACTACACCACACTGGCTTTCGTATGATACAGATACTGTATCATCATATCTTAAGAAGGACATTTTAGAACTGGGAAAGGTTCAAAAGAGGGAAACCAAGATGATTAGTTGCCTGGAGCACCTTTCTTATGAGTAAAGGCTACAGCATCTGGGACTTTTTAGTTTGGAAAAGGGGCAACTATGGGGAGACATGATAGAGATGTGTAACAGCAAGAGAAAGGGCATGGCTGTCTTGCCTTGGGCTTCTCAGAGGCATCTGGTGGTCCACTGTGTGAAATAGGATGCTGGACTAGATGGGCCTTGGGCCTGATCCAGCATGGCTGTTGTTATGTTCTTATGTACATGACCAATTATGGTGAACAATTTGGTGATGAGAACTGTTGCCATCTTTTCACCAGCTGACAAAGATGAAGAAGTGAGCTGGAACATTTTGAGACCCATAGCAACAGTGTTAATTATCAAGTCACATTATTAGGGTTTAGGAAATTCTAATTTAGAATTTAAACTCTAAAGCATCAAACAAAATCAGATAGGTTTATACATTTAAAAACCAATCATAATATGAAAGTGTAATGAGTATTTTTAAAAGCCCTCTGGCCCTCAATCAAGGATCCACAGGATAAGATATTTTTGGTTTGAAGGAAAATGATTTTCTCCCCATTTGTTTACTAAAAGAAACGTAGACTATATACAGAGCTGCCTTGACAGTGCTGAGATGCACCAACCTCTAGAGTGGATTAGTCATTTTGTGTGCAAGCAGAGGGGAGAGGTGACAGCTGATGTTAGAAAGGCCCCTTGGTTCAGCGTAGCAGCTGACTCGAGGGTAAATCTGCTGTTTATAAAAAGCAGCTTACCTGGCCCTGAGTTGATCCCCATGACTACTTCTGTGTATGGTAGGGGATGAGAAACAAAGGTGGGGGTGAGAAACAAGCAAAAGTCCAGTATATATTCTGAAAACCGTGACAAAAAATTTATGTACACAGGCTAAACAATTCATATTCATTTATTTAAATTTTCTTTTACTTATAATTATAGGTGATCATTTTGGAAGTGTGTTTTTGCTTCAGAGCATTTGAAAAGAGTTGGATGCTCCCCCCACCCCACTTTAAAGGACAGAGGCCAGACCGACATTTCCATCCTCTGAGGAAAAGCCAGAAGATGCCATTGGTGAAATGTCAGAAATAATTAAGAAGAATTCTACTGCTCAGTCTTATAGAAGAAATCTATCTTTTGAAAGAAGAAGAAAAAACACAGATAAGGGAAATGAAGTGACAGCTTATTTGATGATATTTACAGTTGAATGTGACGTCAATTGGAATGGTAGTAGAGATCAATTTTAATGGCAGGCAACTAAGCATGCTTATTGATTTTGAGGCCAGCTACTGCACAAATGGCAATGACCATTAATATACCAGCATCAGGGCCATTCATACCACTGAAAAATAATTTGTGCCTTAGTCCGTTAAACAACAAAGTCAGTTATAGACAGAATTCAGAATTTAAATTTTGAAATTGGAAGGTTATTAATTGTGCTTTAGAGGGTTGCACCTAGCAACCATTGTACATATTTAAAAGTAGGCCTCTGCCCCAAGAGGCTTACAATTTATGTTTTAACTAAGGAGAATCCAGTCTTCATAGAAACAATTGCCCAGTCTTTATGGAAATTTCAGCCTCCCTGGTATCCAAATCCTGTGCATATGAGGATGGTAAGTCCCTGGATATAACAATTTCTTGTCAGCCATATTGCCCGCCTCACATCTCAGATCCATTCTTGGCACCATCAGGCACATTATTCATCTCTACCCACTAATGTTGAGATTCTTTGCCTACAAGGAGTTGCACTACATTTTAAGTGAAAATCAGACCAAAATTTATTTTTCTCAAACTGGAACAGAATCTGTACCATTAATTGAAAATCTCTTTAAACCTGCTACGTGCCCACGATTTACAGTATGAGCGCCTGGCTAGAGCTCATGTGATGGTGTGTGTGTGTGTGTGTGTGTGTGTGTGTGTGTGTGTGTCCTTACAGTTACATTTATGGTTCTGGAACAGTAAAAGGACAAAAGTACCAAAAAGGAAGTAGCTTCACACAAGCCTTACCCAGGTGCTCATGAATCTTGGATGCTGTTCCAGGCACAGTGTCCTTGAGAGGGCACCAGCAAGACCCACCCGCATGCTGACATGCTCTGTAGTGAACATAAGAACAGCCCTGCTAGATCAGGCCCAAGGCCCATCTAGTCCAGCATCCTGATTAGACAGGATGCTGGTCCACCAGTTGCCGCTGGAAGCAACAGGCAGGAGTTGAGGGCATGCCCTCCCTCCTGCTGTGACTCCCCTGGAACTGGTACTTAGAGGCATCCTGCCTTTGAGGCTGGAGGTGGCCTACAGCCCTCCAACTATTAGCTGATGATAGACCTCTCCTCCCTGAAGTTATCCAAACCCCTCTTAAAGCCATCTAGGTTGTTGGCTGTCACCACATCTCATGGCAGATAATTCCACAGGTTGATTATGTGTTGTGTGAAAAAGTACTTCCGTTTGTTGGTCCTAGATTTCCTGGCAATCAATTTCATGGGATGAGCTCTGGTTCTAGTGAGAAGAATTTCTCTCTCTCCATGCATGATTTTATAGACCTCTATCATGTCTCCACGCAGTTGTCTTTTTTCTAAACTGAAAAGCCCCAGTTGTTGTAGCCTTGCCTCATAAGAAAGTCCCCTGATCATCTTGCTTGCACTCTTCTGCAACCACACTATCCATGAGCAGAGGTGCTCTTACCCCTGGACTTCCGGACTGAAGTCCAGGACCTCCACTGCCCCTGGGGCCCCTCAAATGCTGTTTAGTTTGTCCTGTGTGGTGTGGTCACCTGTCCAACCAGCTTAATTTGCTGGGGAGGGGTGGCCTCCAAGTGCCTTTAAGTCCAGGCTCCAAAACTACCTAGGTGCACCTCTGCCCATGAGTACAGCATTTATCTGAAGAGGCAAACACTGAACTTGGGGAGACAGTCTCCTGCGATTGGGAATGCTGCAGTGCAAACCGAAGAGAGGGCCCATAGCTTAGTCTAAAGCCCACGGTTTGCATGCAGAATTCCATGCCCATGCTTTGCATGTTTGAGGTTCGGTCCCTGGCATCTCCAGAGAAATGGGAATGGTCTCTGCCTGAAACCCTGTAAAGCCCTTGCCAGTATGTTTAGGCAATAATGAGACAGGGAGGGTGGTCATGATATGAAGCTGCCTTATACTGAGTCAGATCACTGATCCATCATTTGAAATAGAACAAATTTCCTGTTCCTTTTCATAGTCGATGCCATGATATACTTTGAGGCTATTCACACGATGGGAGAAAATCAGGCTAGCGGAGGCTAGCCCAATTTTCTCCCATTGTGAGAATCACTGGGCTCGGCTGTGAGCCCGGTGATTCTTAAGCAGGTAACCTGCTAAACTACCCCTGCCCTTAAACCAGGTTTGTGGAGCGAGTTTTAAAAATCATGTCTTGCCACAGTGTGGCAACTCATGAGTAGACCCCCGACCGGGAGGCTTAAAAGCAACCTCCTGACTCGGGGGTCTCTCTGCGCGCTCATGCAGGGCATGCTGGAGCTTCCAGGGGCCACGCGGCCCCCAAACACCCAAGCCCCCACTGGCTCCATGACGGAGCTGGCAGTCATGTGGGTGTCAATTCCTGGTGACCACAGATCCCCATGCTTGTCTTTGGTAGAATACAGGAGGGATTTACCATTGCCGTCTCCCATGTAGTATGAGATTATGCCTTTCAGCATCTTCCTGTATCGCTGCTGCCCAATATAGGTGTTTCCCATAGTCCCAGCATGGATTCAAACCAGCAACCTCTGGCTTGCTAGTCATGTCATTTCCCCGCTGTGCCATTAGGTAGCTAAGGTAAAGTGTGTCGTCAAGTCAGTTTTGACTCCTGGCACCCACAGAGCCCTGTGATTTTCTTTGGTAGAATACAGTGTGGGGGAGGTAGAATTTATTTATTTATTTATTTATTTATTTATTTATTTATTTGATTTATATACCGCCCTTCCGAAATGGCTCAGGGCGGTTTACAATTAAAACAAGCCTCTAACACAATAAAAAGCTAAAACAAATTAAGAACAATATAGCAACAATTAACAATTTAAAGGAGGCATTGCCTCCTCCCGCGCAGTATTTTATTTTTATTTATTTTATTGTTGCATTTATATACTGCCTTTCATTAAAAGACAACCCCAAGGCGGTTTACAAAAGTTAAAACATACAATAAAAAGACACTAAAAATATTAATCTAAAAAATATAAAAACAAACCAAATTTAAAATCTATAAAATACAAACATAAAAACAATACAACAGGCAAAAACACACAGAAGCAGCAGTAAAAACGATTATGTAAAAGCCTGGATAAAAAGCCAAGTTTTAACAAGCTTTCTAAAAGCCGTGATGGTCCGAGGAGTGAATGGCCACTGGGAGAGCATTCCAAAGTCTGGGGGCAGCAACAGAGAAGGCCCTGTCCTGAGTGTACGACAGTGTGAGCTGATGCCTTTCAGCATCTTCCTATATTACTGCTGCCCGATATAGTACCAGTGAACCAGCAACCTTCTGCTTGTTAATCAAGCATTTTCCCGCTGTGCCACTTAAGGAGACCATTAGGTGCCTAGCTGTATCTAAATCTAAGCCTAAAGGTTGTGGTACAGCTAGGAGGAGATCAGCTTTAAGTGTGGCAAGTAATGCTCTGCTGACCAGGTAAAGGTATAAGCCAGGCTCATAGAGGCTTCAGATTGCCTGGCAGTTGTAGGATCTGGTCATAAGTTCCTCTATTCCTTTCTGCTCTTAAAAGGAGCTCCAAAGCTTGAGTATACCCAGCCCTGGATAGTTTACCAAGATAGGTCTTGGCTTCAGATTTTGAGACTGTAGGATTACTGGGGGATATATAGGTTGTAGAAGTCTTCACCGAGATTAACCATTTTTGACCATTACAGACAGCTACCTTTGTTTTGTTTTGTTTTATTTATATCCCACTTTTTCTCCAAGGAGCCCAGACCAACGTACATGGGGGCTATTCTGATGATCAGCAAAAATCGGGCTAGCCTCTGCTAACCTGATTTTTGCTGATCGTCAGAACCACCAGGCTCGCAGCCGAGCCCGGTGGTTCTGGAGTGGCTAACCCACTCCTGTAGCCCACCCCTTAGCCTGGGTTTGCGGAGTGAGCGCTCCTCAAACCCAGGCTATCTGCTCGTGAGTAGCCGCAGTGTGGCTCCGCTCCGTGGCTACTCGCAAGTAGACCCCCAACCGGGAGGTGAAAAGCCACCTTCCGGCTCCGGGGGTCTCCCCAGTATGCCCTGCGTGCTTGCGCAGGGCATACTGGGGCTTCTGGGGGCCGCACAGCCCCCGAGCTCCCCAGCCCCTGCTGGCTCTGTCTCAGAGCCGGCAATCGTGTGGGCGGCCGACCCCAGGGCTCCCTTCCCACTCACAGCCCCAAACCAGGTCTCACAGATTGTTTTTCCTCACAACAACCCTGTGAGGCAGTTTGGCTGAGAGATGTGACCAGCTCAGAGTCATCTGGTGAGTTTCATAGCTGAGTAAGGGGGGAATTTGAACACAGGTCTCCCTGGTTCTAATCCAACATTCTAACTACTATACACAGGAGTTTATTCTGCTACTATTCTGATCTGCTATATTTAACCAAGAATCACTTAGCTGAGAAAGTAAACACTTAGCAGCTTTTGTGTGTATTTCTATTATAAACAGAAATGCACCATAGGAGCTCAGAAGTTTTGAATTCTTCCAGTTATTTAACTTGTGTCCTTCTTCTTACTTGAAACATTTCAGTCTTTTGACCAAAGTAATGTGTATTGCAAACCAAGATGTATCTTGGATATGCTGAGGGCACAGGGATTGAATTTCAGTGTGAGGAGACTCCTAGGTATGTGCCCATGCCCCCCCTGCCAGGGCCAAATCATATACTGTACACTGCCGCTGCCATCACTGGCATAAGCGTGTAATGTACGGGGGTGGAGGGTTAGTGGTGCAAGAGTGCAGTAGCTACATGTGTGAAAAGGGATTTCCATTTTTGTGCATACTCTGTGCAAAGATCCTTGTGGTTAATTTGCATGAGGACTGTTTTATGTTATGTGACGAAGGCTGATGAACCACTTGTACAAGCTGATAAATAACCAAGTTAGTCCAATTCTTAATATATAATATAGCTCAGAGCTTTCTGGAGGGCCTAGAGGAAGAGGCTGCAGTTCATAAAACCAGTGAGATGAGTTCTTACCCAACAACTTGGTCCGTGTTTCCTTGCGGAGACTCAGAGCTATGGAGTCTAGCATTCTGCCAGTAATAGAGGCATTGTGCCCAGTGGTTGACATACTCTGCGACATTAGCCACATAGTGGAATGTAACATTTGTGCAGCTGCATATGCAAAAATTGTGCAACTAGAATTTCCCAGTGTGCTTGCATAAAAGTGCTCTTGCACAACTATGCAAATGTTACATTCCACCACATGCCTATTTTTGCACAATACATCAGCCAGTGTCGGTATTCTGGAAACAGAGTGCCATTATTTAGGAGCTGGCTAGATTATCCATTGTATTAAAATGGTTTAAATCTAAGATCTAAACTTTATTTTGTTGCCCTCTGTGTCTATTTCTACAAATCGAAAGCTGTTTGGAATCCTTAATAATAGCCACCCACCTTTCAAAACAAAGTAATAAAGTGTCTTGAAAACACATTCTAATCTTTCCTGTTTTCCACATGCTTTAGTATAGGCAGAATAATTTGATATTATTTAATTTAGTACCTTTATTATAATTGTTTAGTCCCCGCCCTGCCCACCAGAACAGGTACCCTGTTTTAATATTGTGTTTAATTCTCTTTGGTCTTGATAAACAGTTTAAAGTTTCGTTTTCTGGTTTATGTTGATTTTTTTCCCTTTATTTTTCTCTGGCTTTGAATTAATTTGTCCTGATTGCTTTTACCCACTCTCAATTAATGTATTAATTTACAATAAATTAATTAATCCCCCTCTGACAACTGTTTTAGGGGCATCACAACTCATATTAATGGTGGACTGCCCATTCTAATTAAAATCAATACATAGTCCTTAATGCATTTGCTCCTATCTTTCCAACAAAACTAGCTCACCAGGAAGAAGTCATTTAGTCACTAAACTTGGGTGATATGTGTTATCTTTACATTGATAGCTAGTAAAATTGAAGAAAGATCAGACTTTCATATTTTGCAATACAGCTAGGATATAATATAGAAAATTAAAGGAATGAAGAAATTATTTTCTCTGTCTTTAGTCAATACCTCATGCAGAGACTCTGATATATAGATTAACTTTTGTTCATATACACACATGGATCACTTATGCACATGTGGGTCTCATTTCATTGGAGCATGCCGACCTGCACTTGCAAAGGAACGAAGGTTAAATTCCTTGACTGAAATGGATGGGGAAATATTTTGAGACAGTGACCTCCTTGCTCAAATTTGAGCTTTCCTGGATTGAGGTATCTATCAAGTAAAGATAGATGGAGTCTTCACAAGAATCTGGATTAATTTTCCATGCACGACTGGTTTTCTATTAGCACATTATTACATTCTTTCTTCTGAAGTAACCACCACTGCCCCACCGCCCGAAATAATTGGCTTATCTAAATTGAATGCTTACTATTGTAGGGAACACATTTAGTGCATTCTTCTGCAAATGGTATGCGAGGGGCAAACTGTGCTCTGATGTGCTTTGTTTGGATTCTTGCTTAAAGAGTTAGCAAGATTTTATTTATAAATAATGATGATGATGATGATGATGATGATGAGATTTCTGACTGAGACTTTCCATACAACTTCAGATCGTCCATGTAAAGCAGATGGTTGATTTTACTTGATGTTTTAGATGTTTGGTATCCGAGGCCTGTTTTGTTTAGTATTTGTGAAAGTAGGGTCATGGCAATTACAAACAACAGAGGGGATAGTGAGTCCCCTTGGAAAATGCCTCTTCTAATGCTAACCTGTCCAAGTGTCCCGCCATTTATTGTTAACTGTGTACTCCACATGCTCATTGCTTTTAAAATAAATATCTGAATGTTTTTGCTGACACCAGTTGTTTCTAAACATTTTAGTATCCATGTGTGAGGCAATGAATCGAAGGCTTTCTTGTAGTCAATCCATGCAACACTTAGATTTGTTTTTCTTCTCTTGCAGTGTTCTAAAATCATTTTGTCAATCAGCAGCTGGTCTTTTGTGCCTCTGGTGTTCGGGCAATTTCCTTTCTGTTCAACTGGAAGCTGTTTGTTAGTTAATAAGTGTTGCATCACTTCATCTGCTGTTATTCCAGTTAATAATTTGAACATGGTTGGCAGGCAGGTGATCGGTCTATAATTACTTGGAACTGCACCTTTTGCTGGGTCTTTCATGATGAGATGAGTTTTCCCAGTTGTTAGCCATTGTTCAATATCACCTCCTTGCAAAATGTGATTGAACTGTTTTGATAGTTGTTTATGAAGGCTTGTTAGGTGTTTAAGCCAAAAGCCATGCAGTTCATCGTCGCCTGGCGCAGTCCAATTTTTAATTTTCTTTGCTTTTTCACTTATTAATTCTGGTGTTATTATTAGATCTTGCATTTGTTGGTTACATTTTTTGACCTCTTTCATCCAGCCTGCTTTTTTATTATAATTTATTGGATTGTCCCATAACTTCCCCCAGAATTGCACTGTTTCTTCTTTATTGGGTGTTTCTACATTTCTTGCAGTTTCTCCTTCTATGCTTTGGTAGAAACGTCTCTGATTCCATTGGAATTGGAGATTCTGCCTGTGTTGTGTAGTTCTGGCTTCATATCTGCTAATCTTCTTTGACACTGCTGTTATTTGCTGCTTTGTTATTTCCAGGACTTCTCTAATTTTCCTTGAATCTAGGTGGTATTTTTGGATCAGATACTGTTTGGTGTTTTCATTCTTCAGCTTCTTGTCTTTCATATCTTACAATTTACTAGCATCTGATCTAAGCCTGGAGATTTTATTTTCTAATCTAATCTTCCATTTAGGTGATGCACTACTTTCTTTTTTTACCGGTCCATAGATCTCAAATCCGAGCTCTTGTGTTGTTATTGTTGCTGCACTGTACATTAGTTGGTTTGTTTCTTGCAAATTATTGGTTGTTATTTCTGCAAGTGCAGCATTGACATCTTTTAATACCTGAGCAAGTTGTTTTTTGGCAACTGTTTTTAGAGCTGGAAGTTGAACCCTGGTGGTTGTTTGGTTCATGTGCTCAGTTATTTTATGCATTAGTTCTTGTTGCTTTTCTGTTAAATGTCATTTGGGTTTTTGAGGTGAAGGCAAAGGGGAGGTTGCCTGGTTTTGATTTTGAAAGTAGTGATATAGCAATGGAGTTTGGACTAGACAAGTGTGCTACATTAATAATGAACAGAGGGAAAATAAAAAAAACAGAAGGAATAGAACTGCCCAATGGAAGCTACATCAAGAACTTGGAAGAGAAAGAACATTACAAATACTTGGGCATTCTCCAGGCTGCAAACACTGAAGTTAAAAGAAAAATTGCACACACTGAAGTTAAAAGAAAAATTGGAAGTGAATACATTAGGAGAGTTAGAAAAATCCTCAAGTCCAGACTCAATGGCGGGAACACCATACAAGCCATAAACACCTGGGCTATACCTGTTATCAGATACACTGCAGGAATAATAGACTGGACCCAGGCAGAGCTAGAGACGCTAGATCGTAAGACCAGGAAAATCGTGACCATCAATCATGCTCTGCTCCCCGCAGTGATGTAGATAGGCTATACCTCCCTCGCAGCTCAGGTGGAAGAGGAATGCTGCAAGTCCATCAAACAGTAGAGGAGGAGAAAAGAGGCCTTGAAGAATATATCAAGGATAGTGAAGAAGATGCGCTTAAAATGGTCAATAACGCGAAACTATTCAACACCAATGAAAGAAAGCAGGCCTACAAGAAAGAAAAAGTCAAGAACTGAGCAGAAAAAGGGAGAAATATGCCCCTACATGGTCAATATTTGCACAATATAAGTGGAAAATCAGACATCACCAAGACCTGGCAATGGCTTAAGAATGGTTACTTGAAGAAATAAACAGAGGGTTTAATACTGGCTGCGCAAGAACAGGCACTAAGAACAAATGCAATAAGAGCAAAAGTCGAAAAATCCACAACAAACAGCAAGTGCCGCCTTTGTAAAGAAGCAGATGAAACAGTGGACCACCTCATCAGCTGTTGTAAAAAGATCGCACAGACTGACTACAAACAAAGGCATGACAAGGTAGCAGGGATGATACACTGGAACATCTGCAAAAAAGACAAGCTACCTGTAGCCAAACATTGGTGGGACCATAAAATTGAAAAAGTTGAAGAAAATGAAGATGTAAAAATATTATGGGACTTCCAACTATAATCAGACAAAATCTGCCACACAATACACCAGATATAACTGTAGTGGAGAAGAAAGAAAAACAAGTGAAAATAATCGACATAGCAATACCAGGGGATAGCAGAATAGAAGAAAAAGAAACAGAAAAAATCACAAATACAAAGATCTACAAATTGAAATTGAAAGGCTGTGGCAGAAAAAGACCAAAATAATCCCAGTGGTAATTGGCGCCCTGGGTGCAGTTCCAAAAGACCTTGAAGAGCACCTTAACACCTTAGGGGCCACAGAAATCACCACCAGCCAATTACAAAAAGCAGCTTTACTGGGAACAGCCTATACTCTGTGACGATATCTATAACAATTGATAATAAAATTCAGCCATCCCAGGTCCTTGGGAAGGACTCGATGTCTGGATAAAACAAACCAATCAATAACACCTGTCTGACTGTGTAAACAAGAAATAATAGATTTCATTTTCATATAAAATTTAGAGTTTTAGTCCTTGGGCAGGTTCACACAAATACTGGCAAGTTCGTAAACTGAGAACCAGAGGTTCTTGGTGAGTGTGTGCTTCTGGCAGGCATGTTGTGTGAAATTGCTATTGCCAACCACTGTTCCTGCACCATGTTACCAAAATTCCCCGAACTTTGCCCATCTTCAAATCTTGGTTACAGAAGTTGGGCAGAAGTCAGGAGAATCTTGGTAATGCGGCATGGGAATCAGCAGTTGGCAGCTTAACATGGCACACCCACCATGAGTGCTTGTTCACTGGGAACCTCTGGTTCCTCAGCTTTCCAACTTGCCAGTGATTGTGTGAACCAGTCTCTTGTGATTATGGATATAGGTAAGTCAGTAGCCCGGTTCAGGCATTCAAAAACGAAATGAGTGAACATGAGTACAGAGACCAAAATGGCTCCAGAAATCCTGCCTCCAGCATTGTCAATCATCCACCCGCCGGTATCTTCATGCTTCGGGTTTTTGTCTGAAGAGTCTAGTGCCCTAAGCATGTTCACCCTCATTTTCATGAGCAGCAGTCTGGTACACTCCACCTGCTGCTCATGGGAATGGGGGTGAACATGTGTAGGGCACTCAACTCATCAGACAAAACCCCGAAGCATGAAGATCCCAGTGGGTGGATAATTGACAGTGCTGGGGGCAGGATTTCTGGATCCATTCCCATCTCTGTACTCGCATTCACAGTTCACACACTCTATTTCTGAATGCTTGAACAGGGTTAGTGTCTTCCTTCAACATGGGCTAGTTTTTCAACAGGAGTGTGGAGACCAGTGTTCCCTTCCCTCTATCAGGGATTCCCAGATGTTGTTGACTGACTGACTGACTGATTGATTAAATGCCACCAAGTTGGTGTTGACTCTTAGCGACCACATAGATGGATTCTCTCCAGGATGATCTATCTTCAACTTGGCCTTTAAGGTCTCTCAATGGGGCATTCATTGTTGTCGTAATCGAGGCCATCCACCTTGCTGCTGGTCGTCTTCTTCTTCTCTTTCCTTCAACTTTCCCCAGCATTATGGCCTTCTCAAGGGAGCTGGGTTTTTGCATAATGTGTATGAAGTATGATAATTTGAGCCTGGTCATTTGTGCCTCGAGTGAAAATTCTGGATTGATTTGTTCTATGATCTATTTGTTGACTATAACTCCCATAATTCCCAAGCAAAGGCTATTGCATCTGGGGATGCTGAGTGTTGTAATCAACAACATCTGGGAACCTCTGTTAGAAGAAACACTGGTGAAGACTTATTTCATACAACTACCAGACCAACAAGTGCCTGTAGTCTATGTGGGGTCATGAAACAGGCGTGCCCTCCCTCCCTGCTTCACCATGGAAATTATGAGTGCTTATTCTCAAATGGAAAGGTGCAGTAGAAATTCCCCAATAATACAATCAATCAATCAAGTCACATCTATTGTTCCATTTCCATGCTCCAATCACATACTGCAAGAATTAGCAATCACACACACACACACACACACAATTGCATGATTCTTCCCCGAAAGGAAGTTTGTGTGGAGCAGCTACATTACACATGACATCATATGGCCTGCCTCCCATGTAATGGTGGCAAGTAAGTATAGCAGAGCTACCAGTTCCTACTGAGTGTACATTCCCACTGCTGACACCACTTTCATGATGTTAGGTAACCATCCTCAGCCTGACTTTGTCAAGCTGACTTCACATATCTAGTCCTGAACATCAGGTTGAGGTGGGTTACTGACATTGGTGGGTTCAGATGTCATGGAAACAGCAGCAGTAGTGGAAGCATGTGATTGGTGGAAGGGATGTGCCTGCTCCTTCACCATGCAAAGACTCTCTTTTGCCCAGTAAATATTGGAATCATAGAGCATATGGAGAACATTCCAAATTCCAACCCTCCAGTTTACAGAGATAACTGAGTGATCAGCCTTCATTTTAATTGTATGTCTATCTGAAATGTTATTTTCTTTTCCGCCATTTTATATACTATTTGCAAACCTCTAAAATGCAAGCTCTTTATCATTTTTGAAGGTAATAATCTAAGGCAAGAACTTTATCACCAAACATCCAATTTTATAGGCTTTCTAGATGAGGCAATTGAGGGTTTACTCTCTGAAGAGCTACACCAAGGGACTCCAAGTGCTAACCTAAAGGAGACATTCCTTTTCATTCATGTTGATATCGTTCTTCATTTAAAAGTACACAAGAAGTAATGGCACAGTAAATCTGAAGGGCAGTCTAGTTGGTGCTTTGAGTGAGATATACTGAGGTAAGAAATCAACTTCTTAGGTTTAGGAGCCTCCTGAGCTTTCTCTTTTTAATCAGACTATTGATTTCCCCCCAACATTCATTGTCTAAAACTTGATCACTGATATACTTTTCACGTTCATACAGTGAAACACTTGGGAAAGCCCCATAAAATACTTGGGAAATGCCCATTGAAAACACAAATCTACCATTTTTTAGCTGAAAAAAATATCCCTTGTCTCATAGGTAAACTATGAGAATTGAGAAGTACATTGCTTTGACATTTATGGGTTCTTTTATGTTGCTGTTTACTACTACAACCTGCAGAAAGCATAGGGGTCTAGCCATTTAAAATGTTTGGTTCGCTTGCTTTCTCACATAAAAATGTTAAAAGTTGCACTTCTACCAGTACTGCAAAGGTGAGCAAAAACATTAAGAAATTCGGTATACATAAATGACTCTCGCTCTCTCTAGTAGTGGCTTTTTAACTTATAGGAATCATTCCTGCTTTTTGGTAGCTCCACTGGGAGGTAAACGCACAACATCGTAACATATGTGACATCAACATAGTTCTGGATACTGAAAAAGAAGTGAATCATTTATTGAGTTGTCTATCACATTTGCATTCCATTGTCAATGATTTCCTCAGGGAAGTTTGATCAGCATACTCAGGCTTATCTGTTTCATCTTCACAACAACTCTGTAAGGTAGGTTTCATTGAGAGATAGTGATTTGCCCAAGATCATCTAGTGAGTGTCATAAGAACATAAGAACAACCCTGCTGGATCAGGCCCACGGCCCACCTAGTCCAGCATCCTGTTTCACACAGTGGCCCACCAGATGCCACTGGAAGTATACAGGCAGGAGTTGAGGGCATGCCCTCTTTCCTGTTGTTACTCCCCTGCAACTGGTACTCAAAGACATCCTGCCTTTGAGGCTGGAGGTAGCCTACCGCCCTCCAACTAGTAGCCAATGATAGACCTCTCCTCTATGAAGTTATCCAGACCCCTCTTAAAGCCATCTAGGTTGTTGGCTGTCACATCTTGAGGCAGAGAATTCCACAGGTTGATTATGTGTTGTGTGAAAAAGTACATCCGTTTGTTGGTCCTAGATTTCCTGGCAATGAATTTCATGGGATGACCCCTGGTATTAGTGTTATGTGAGAGGGAGAAGAATTTCCTCTCTATCCACTTTCTCCACACCATGCATTATTTTATAGACCTCTATCATGTCTCCCCACAGCCGTCTTTTTTCTAAACTAAATAGCCCCAGGTGTTGTAGCCTTGCCTCATAAGAAAGGTGCTCTAGGCCCCTGATCATCTTGGTTGCCCTCTTCTGCACCTTTTCCAGTTCTACAATGTACCTTTAAAGATGTGGTGGCCAGAATTGTACGTAGTACTCCAGGTGTGGCCGCACCATAGTTCTGTATAAGGGTATTATAATATTAGCAGTTTTATTTTCAGTCCCTTTCCTAATGATCCCTAGCATGGAATTGGTCTTTTACACAGCTGCCACACATTGAGTCGACACTTTCAACAATCTGTTCACAACAACCCCAGGATCCCTCTCCTGGTCAGTCACTGACAGCTCAGATCCCATCATTTTATACTTGAAGTTGCGGTTGTTCGTCCCAATGTGCATCACTTTAAACTTGCCAGCAATGAACCGCAATTGCCACTTTGTCGCCCACTCCCCCAGTTTGGAGAAATCCTTTTGAAGCTCCTCACAATCCGTTTTGGATTTCACTACCCTAAAGGGTTTGGTATCCTCTGCAAATTTGTCCACCTCGCTGCTTATCCCTACTTCTAGATCATTTATGAATAAATTAAAAGGTACAGGTCCCAGTTCAGATCCCTGTACAGATCCCTGGGGGACCCCACTTCTTACTTCCCCCCATTGTGAAAACTCTTCATTTATACCTAGCCTCTGTTTCCTGTCCTTCAACCAGTTAGCAATCCACACATGTACTTGTCCCCTTTTCCCATGACTGCTGTTTCCTCAGGAGTCTTTGATAAGGAACTTTGTCAAAAGCTTTTTGGAAGTCCAGGTATACGATGTCAACTGAATCAACTTGATCCACACACTTGTCAACATTCTTAAAGAACTCCAAAAGGTTTGTGAGGCAAGATTTATCTTTGCGGAAGCCATGCTGGTTCTCTCCCAGCAGGGCCTGTTCTTCTATGTGTTTTACAATTTTATCCTTGAGGATGCTTTCCATCAATTTGCCTGGAATGGAGGTTAAGCTAACTGGCCTATAATTTCCCAGATCGCCCCTGGACCCCTTTTTTAAAATCGGTGTTACATTTGCTACTTTAAAAAAATAAATTGGTGTTACATTTGATAAGTATGTGTGTCTGTGTGTGTTTCTGTGTTCCTTTCTGTTCTCTTAATTTGGACAGGCCTTCCAATTTCAGAAGGAAGTCTTCTTCCCTTTTATGGCTTCATTGACATTACCTGTTAGCCATGCTGGCATCCTCCTCGACTTAGTGGTACCTTTCCTCCTTGTGTCATGGATGAAGGGTTATTTGAAAATAAGTTACTTGGTTCAAGTCTGTTGCTACGTCTACTCATCCACTATACCACAACAACTATTGAATTATAGATAAGTATGTGTGTCTGTGTGTGTTTCTGTGTGTAGAAATATACATTATCACAAGGCAAATTATAAAATGAGTCTTTCAGCACAGAATCTTACAGCATTGTTTACAACCCTGAAAAAATTAGTGGTTGACATACTGCACAAGGATATGTTAGATCAATAATGTTGCATGCATGTATGCAAGTTACACAATTGTGTAAACTGCACAAACTCCAAAATTATCCAAATAGCATTATACAAGAGTAAGCCCACTGGAAGTCATTTGCACAATTTTGGAGTTTGTGCAGTTGAAAGGGTGAGGTTTTGCTGAGTTTTCCTGTGGGCTTCCTGTGAACAGGTACTAGGAAATCATTTTTAGCCTACTTTCCAGTAGCCTTATGAGATCACCTGGCATTCTGTGTGTGTGTGTGTGTGTGTGTGTGTGTCCCCTCTATCAACTTCGCAATGCCTGGAACTATATGAACCAAATTGGGTACAATTGTAGGGACACATAGGGACACCTCAATGGCATAGTTTGTGATGATGTCATCCACCCCATCCAAGATGGCGGATGCATACAGTTTTGAGCCACAAGTGGGCTAACTTGTGAACTGCTTAACTGATCTGAACCAAATTTTCTACAGCTGCAGGGACACATAGGGATGCCCTAATGGCATGGTGTGTGATGATGTTTTCCATTTCAATTCAAAATGGCAGCCACATGAACATCTGAGGTGCATGTGGGCTAATTTGTGGATCTGCCTAACCCATTTGAATCAAATTGGGTACAGTTGCAGTGATACACAGGGACACCTCAATGGCATAGTTTGTGATGATGTCATCCCCACCGATTCAAGATGGTGGATGCTTAAACCTTTGAGGCACAAGTGAGCTAACCTGTGAACTGCTTAACTGATTTGAACAAAAATTGCTACAGCTGTAGGGACACATAGGGACAGCCCAATAGCATAGTTTGTGATGATGTCAACCACCCAAATTCAAGATGGTGGATATGTAAATCTTTGAGGCACAAGTGGGCTAACTTGTAAACCACTTTACCAATCTTAACCAAATTTGGTTCAGCTGTTGAAACACATAGGGATGCCCTAATGTCATAGTTTGTGATGATGTCATCCACCCCAATCCAAGATGGTGGTTGCATAAACTTTTGAGGTGCAAGTGCACTAATTTGTGGACAGTCTAACCGATTAGAACCAAATTGGGTACAGTTGTAGTGAGTGACACACAGTGACACCTCAATGGTGTAGTTTGTAATGATGTTATCCACCCTGATTCAAGATGTTAGATGCATGAACATTTGAGGTGGAAGAGATCTAACTCATGGGCCTTGATTTGCACCAGATGTAGAGACAGTGAAAGGAAAGTAGGCTGATTAATTCTTACTAGAACAATTTGTTTCTACATTGGACCCTTGTTCCTGTCTCTCTATCCTCTTATACACCTATAATACTGCATCTTTTCTGTTCCTCCCGTATTTCAAACTATGCCAAAAACTACAAATACTTTAAAGAAAAAATAACCAATGGCTGAGCAAGGATGAACCAGTGCAGTGAGAGAAAGCAGCCTAACAGAACTTCCCAACTAACTGCTCTTCTGCAGCAGAGAAATGGGAGGGTTTGATTACCTCCCTGTTCCCCAAGAAACCCTCTGTGACAGGCACAAATATGCCTATGAGGGTTCCACATTTAGTGATTGTCTTCTGTGTTTTCATTCACTGAACTTCAATATTTTTGCACCATCTGAAAGCAAGCTTATTGAATTCACACACACACAAAGACAAGTGCAGGTACTCCCACATTGAAATGAATGACGTTCACAGTTAGGACATGTGGATATACTGAATTTGTAATAACATCACATTGTAAGTAACTAGCATGCCATAATCTCATAGGGAACATGTGACAGCATCCAATGTACATTTGTTCAACTTTTTTATTTTATTTTATTTTATTTTATTCAATTGCTATGCTGCCCTTCCAAAAATGGCTCAGGGCGGTTTACACAGAGAAAAACAAACAAACAAACAAACAAACAAACAAACATAAGATGGATCCCTGTCCCCAAAGGGCTTACAGTCTAAAAAGAAACATAAGATAGACACCAGCAACAGTCACTGGAGGTACTGTGCTGGGGGTGGATAAGGCCAGTTACTCTCCCCCTGCTAAAACAGAGAGAATCACCATGTTAAAAGGTGCCTCTTTGCCAAGTTAGCAGTTAAAATAGTACACAGAGAGAAAGAGAGAGCTCAGCTCAGCTGCCACTGTCAATTTCTTGCCACAACACTAGCTAGGGACGTGCACAAACCACAGTTCGAGCACAGTTCAGAAGTAGGGGTGTGCACAGAACCGACTGGCCTGGTTTAGTTTGAGTCTGAACTGGACCCAGGCCAGGCCAGTTTGGTCTGGCACCCCCTTGGAAATGCCCCCCCCAGGTTTGGGGGTTCGTGGACCATATAACTAAAAAAATCTTATTTTATTTTTAACTTAACCTCTCCATGGGGCTTCTCCAAGGCGGGGTGGGTGGGTCTGCAGAAGCTCCCTATCCCACTGCTGGCCTTTCTTTATGCAAAAAATGACCCCATTTAGGCATTCTTTGGCCATTCGAGCCTTTCCGCCAGCATAGTGGCCATTTTGGAGGCTGTCGCACATGCATAGTGGGATCCTGCATGGCCGGCTCTGAAACATCAGTCTTAAATGTTAGATTTGAAGAGGTTGCCCTAGAGGGGCATGCCGCCTCAAGTAGCCAGAATGGCCCAGAAAATTCTGAAATCTGACTGTTGGACCAACGAGGTGCCATTTTAAAGGCGGTCTCGTGGAATGTGGCAGGATTAAAATCTAAGTTATGAGATCATTCCTTCATCAGATATTTGGCAGAGTGCAATGTGATTCTCTTGCAGGAAACGTGGCTGAGAGAGGACATATATATGGAGGGATTTGTGACCCTTGCCTTTGTAAGAGATTTTGAGATGCCCAATCCCCTCTTGCAATGTAGGGATAGATGAGAATCCCAAAACCCTCACTTTAACAGAGCTGTGAGTTCTTTTCAACGGTCTTGGCTGACCAGAATTTCAAGATTCAAAACACGGAGGCAAGGAAGGAATAGAAATTAATCAAAAGCTTTATTTTTTCAGCAGATTCAAACAAATCTCAGCATACAGCATACAGCAAAATTACTTCTCTCACACAAAGCAATCACAAAACTAACAGCCTTGAGACACTGACCCTTGCGGTCACAATATACTATACCCCAAGGGAGCCTCGTCTTGTTCCTCTTTTTGCTAGACGCTAGGTGCCGTCAAATTGATTTATCAGATCAACTTCCTCCTTTCCTCCTCCTGTGTGATGTGTTTGAGCCACCCTCCTCACATCTGTCCTGCCCCACCCTCCTGCCCTCTCTCCTGCCCCAGCACCTGGTGTGCAGTGCCAGGGGCTGGGGCAGGAGAGAGAGGGGGAAGACAAAGTGGAGGGCTCTCTATTTCTATTGCATCTTCAATTAGGGCCCAATTCGAGGAGCTGCCTACTCTTGATAGGTATGCCATGGCGATCCTTATACAGCTGGATCATAGATCACTGTTGATAATTAATGTATATTTCCACCCTTCTCACTCTAATGCCTAGATTAACCAGAGATGGGGTTCTCTGGAGTCTTATATACAGGGTCTCCAGTCTGCTCATCCACAAGCAGCCCTGCTAGTTGCAGGGGATTTCAGTGCAAGACTGGGTAGTGATGATGCGGCCTTATATGCAAAATTCCATTTACAATCCCCCAGCATTGATATTCCCAGCCCATTGTTGGCTAGGAAATTTAAAGATAAGGTGGGGACATTTGCAGGTCTGCGTCTAACACAAACATTCCATGGCTTGAGTTTATATGTCCTTAATGGAGCTACAGTACACGACCATCCGGCTGAGTTTACGTATTGGTCTGGTGTCAGATTTTCCACCATTGATTATATGGCTATTTCCTCTGACCTTTTGGGTTATGTGGGGAAATTCAGAATTGCCCCTCACCCAGATAGTTACCATTTACTTAGTGAATTACATCTGACCCTGGGTAGATGGTTCCCGCGGTTGGAGCCCTCTAATTTTAGGAAGGCATGTTGGATGTTCTTCCATTTAGAGCTAAATGGTCAGTGAACCTGGGAGAAAGGGTGACTTTACTTCTTCATTCTGAAATCTGAACCTCTTAGTCTGATACATGATGAGATAGTTTTAGGGGGGATAGATGCAGAAACTCCCTTATTCTATCAGAAAGTAGTAGCATTGCTTCAACCTCTATTGACTCGGGATCAGGATAAGAGAGGGTCAAAGAATTTTCCTTGATCTAAAAGCTGGTTTGATAAGGAATGCATTGATGCAAAAAAGAAGCTGCTGCGAGAGTATCAGACCTATGTGGGAAAGCCCTGTTTAATGCCATCGTATTCTTTGGTACAAGCCAAGAGGCATTATAAACAACTACTGAAAACTAAAAAGAGGGAAGTGGATAGAGTTGTGTGGAATCAATTAATAGGGGCTGCTCAGCTTAAAATTTTATCTTTATTCTGGCATATTATTGCACGATGGAGCAGGCATCCTTTAAGGTCTGATTGTCAAATAACAGTATAACAGTATAACAGTTTGTCAAATAATTGTATAGGAAATCGGAAGTAAATGTTGAGGTTCCAGAGCTAAATGCTGACACCTTAACTGAATGGCCATTGATATCATGTGCAGAAATTGCTTCGCTTGTGAAACAATTAAAACCAGGAAAAGCACCTGGTGCCAATTATATATCGGCGGAGGTAATATCTTGCAATTTAGAATGGTGGACACCTGTATTGGCAGCATTGTTTTCTTATATTGACAGGACAGCGTGTGTACTAAAAGACTGGGGAGTTGCTATTGTGGTCCCCATATATAAGAAGGGTGATTGGAAGCTGCCAGGTCATGACCCAGGCCACGCAGAGGCCCATTGCAGGGGATGGTTCAGTTCGACCCTGAATGGTCAAACCGAACCGGTTTGGCATTGAACACATTCGATGTCGAACCTGTTTGCATATCCCTAGTTGTTGGCACTGAAGGGGGAATAATTGAAAGACAGATAAGCAGGCATTCACTCACTCTGTCTCTCACTGGGCCAGGCAGGCCCAGGACTCCACTCTTCTCTTCTATCCTCTGCTGCTGCAGTCTCTGTTTTTTATCCTTCCCCTTCAAGAGGTACTGGCACACTGTAAGGGCTCTCTGCCTCACAGGCACTTAAATATATTTTGAAACTTCCTTCTTTGGCCTCCAACTCCCTCCTGCTTCCCCCAGTCAATGGGGGCACAGTTACTCATGTTAAAACTTGATCGTAATGATAACAAGCCAACCAAGAAGTAAGGAGATCTCAAGCCAATCAGAAGCCAGTGCCATAAAACCAATCAGCAACTTGGGAAAAATGGGACTCAAAATGGCACTCGAATCAATTTGAGCTCGAATTGGAGTAGTTTTGATTCAAACTCAAATCAGGCCCTTTATTTCAAGGGTGTTTCAATTTGAGTTTGAATCACTTGAACCAGCCTGTTTCAAGTTTGATTTGAATCAAATCGATTTGCACATTCCTAGTAATCTCTGCGTCAGTAAATGACACATGAAAAATGATCTGAGCGAGGAATTAGAATGAAGAGGTGCATAGACTCACTTTCAAAATGGGTGGGGAGGGGGACATATGTTTAAGTGTCCATGCTGACATGAATGTTTCCAGCCTAGGGGTTGCCCTCGCCTGCCACCATCAGCCACTACTGGAGTTCTTCTCTGATAAACAAAGCAAAGGGAAACGGTAGGAAATCCTCACATGGTTTCATTAAACCTTGCAGCAGAATTCATTTCTCTCCATGCAAGGAAAAATACAAAAAAGAGCAACTTACTCCTCAGTAGTATCTAGGAAAGTACCTAATGTTGTTTCTCCATGTTTCTGTGAATATGAATGTTCTGTTCAGTATGCTCAGTACTGAATACAGTGCACAAACTTGTACAAAAGGGGTAGCCTGCACAGTTATTGGGTGTTTAGAATGATTTCAGAACACTAATGGCATGTGTCAGCAGTTGAGACCACAAAAGGTACGGGGAATAAAGCTTTGGTAAAGAAAAATACATATTTACATTTCTTTTGGGCACGTAAGTTGGGCACCTTTATTATGAAGCAATGGAGAATCACTAGATGGTAATGAGATTCCTAGAAGACAGAAAGTGCCAATTTACAGAAGGAAAAGAGGCAGATGAAAGGGAGATGTAGTCTATTGAAAAAAATACACATACATTAAAAATAAGGAATACAGAGGGACTGTCAGCCTGCACTGATCAGGTTAGACAGATAGAAATTAATTATATTTTGTTTTAAGAGGCTGCCTCTGCAGCCTTGGTCAATTTTAAAAAGCACATTAGAAGATTTTTCAAACTTGCTTTCCAATTACCTTGGATGGCAGGCAAAGTGCTTTGAAACAAAACTCATTTTAAATTGGTAAATGCAGCCAATCCCAACTGACAGCATTTTCAAAATTCATAACATTCTGCTACTGGTCAAACTAATTCTAAAGGGGAAACACATTATAACGGTCCTTTATTAAGGAGCACATGAAGGGCTGATAGTACAGCGGCCTGGCAAAAATATTATTTAAGACAGATTGGTATGAAAAGGAGAAATGGGTGGAACGTCTGCTGAGGAGGAAACTGTTTGAGTCAGACACAGGTACTGTGAAATTAAACATCAGTGTTCAATCTCAGTGTGTTCCAACCATACAATTTATTTGGTAATATTTCTCCTTATGATACCTCTCTTTCTTTCATCCCCTCTGAACAAATATATCAATAACGTACAATATATGTGGTGTTCAAGAAAAATATGCAGACGTGTCAGACATTTCAAAGCATCACCATTCTTGTCTCAGCTACCCTGTTTCCCCGAAAGTAAGACCTACCCCGAAAGTAAAACCTAGCAGTAATTTCTGATGTACCGCTAATTGCCCTAGTGCATTTTTTGGGGCTAAAATTAATATAAGACACTGTATTATTTTCGGGGAAACACGGTAGTGACAATGGCTGACATCCAGAGCAATGGAGCATTTGAGGTAGGACAATACACAAGTGCAAAGCTGTTGCACTAATCCTGGAGGGTTGTGCTTGCATTTGTGAAACAGTTCTGCTTCTGTGACATGTCTCATTTGTTTAAATGGAGAGTTTTGCACAAGAGCACCATAACACAATAGTGCTCTCGTGCAAATTTCTATTTTTAACACAACTAGGCTAAGCTCTTGCACCAGTACAAATCTGCTCTTTCTGCAAGTGCTCTTGTTGCTCTGAAAGTCAGCCATTGTTCCCACTCTTTTTAATGATATATATGGACATCCACTTCCTTCCATCAAGCACATGGTATGATGCCTTCTTACCTACGATGTGGGTCTATTTAAGGTGAATCTATCACATTCTCTGTGGACACCATGTTGAGAAACAGAAACTAACTTTTATTTTCTCTTTCCAAACTTTCCCAATTTCCCCACACAGTGCCACCTAGTGGCCCTGATAAACTATAACCACATCCCCCTTTCTAAGGTGGGAAAACAACCCGAAACTACAGGTTTTTTTTTCTTCTGCAGTCCTCTGGTAGCATCTCAAGAAGTGGAGCCCTGGAGAGGCTATCAGTTGTGGTGAGGTTCTTTCCAGGTACATGAGAGATTGTAAAATGAAATTTCATGAGTTGCATGCAGAAGTGTTGGATCCTTGGTGATAGCTCATGCAGGATTTTGCACCCCAACAATGTAATAAGGGGTTTGTGGTCAGTTTCTATGTGAAACCTTAGTCCTAACAGGTAGTCATTAAATAACTCACAAGGCCATGTAGTGGCCAGGCCTCTTTCAAGTGAGGGAAAAATTTCCCCAGGTGAGTGACCATGCTCAAAAACCTGCAGATGCCACTGATGTTTTGAGGTTCTGACATCTGGGCAATTGCACGGACCTTTCCTGGATCTGGCCAGACCCCTGTATTATCAATGATCTGGCCGAGGAACTTGATTTCTCACATTTATCATTAAGCGGTCTCCAACCGTTTCAGGAGAGCATGGAGTGATTGATCATGTTGTGTTTGTGTGGATCCAAAAATGATGATATCATTCATTTGGCACAGGGCCCCGTCAAAGCCTTCCAGGAATTGGGACATCCATTTCTGGATAAGCTCTGGTGCTGAAGAAATGCCAAATGGCAATTAATTAAAGCAAAAGGGTCCAAATGGTGTGATATATATAGTTCATGAAGAAGATTTGGATGGGAGGCAATGGGATCTGCCAAAATCTTGACTGGGCATCAAGTTTGAATTTTAAAAATTCCATTGCCAAGTTGTCCTAAGGAGTGTTCCATATAGATGCTTTTGTTTAGTATGATCAACACAGATCTGTACTTTCCCATTTGGTTTTGGTACCATCACCATGCCTACATACCAGTTGGTTGGGATGTCTGCTCTTGAAATAACACCGATCTCTTGCATTTGTTCCAGTTTGTCCTTTGGGTAATAAGGGCAGAGAAACTCGGTGTGGTGTTGCTAGGGCAAAGGGCTTTGTATTATCTTTAAGTTCAATCTTATAGTCACCCTCCAGTTTGCCTAGGCCCTGGAACAGTTTTCAGAATCTTCTCTTGATGTCTGCAGCTGGATCAGTTGTAATATTCTCTACCGTCTTCAGCAGGCCTAGGGCCTTGATTGTCTCAACAATGTTTGAGGGTAGTGAAAAAAATTTCTTCACATATAGCAGAGGCTGTCCTGGCCCTTGCAATATTGATTGATCGATTGATTGATTGTGAAGTTCTTGAAGTGCTGGTGCTTGTAAGTTCTTATATATTGAGAGGGAGATCACTGTTATATCCGCCCCTTAATAAATTTTAAATTCTACTTGGAGGCCTCCTATAGTAACTATGGTGGTCCATAGTGGTTCTGTTGGAGTGTCTCTGTCAATGGAGCCCAGGAAAGCTATTTCCATATCGCTCAAGTAATCTTCTTCTTATACTGTTGCAAGCATAGTTTTGGAGCAGCATACTGCCATGTAAGATAAAGTGTGCTGTCAAGTCAGTGTCAACTCCTGGTGACCACAGAGCCCCCCCCCCTTTTTTTTTTGCTGGAATCTAGGTTTATTATTTATAGGTGGCATCTGGGATGACTTGCTGCTACCCTCTCTAGCTTCAGCTATGGTCTAGTGCTTGAAATCATTCCCGTTTGTTGTAAAAGATGAAGTCTGTTGGTCTTTTATGCAGGAAGCCTGGCAGGTCTTAGCTTTGGCTGTCTCTAGATTTGGGTCATTCTGTAGTGTATCTGACAGGTGGCTGAGTCTAAGTCCTACCACCAATATGTCCCTGATGAGTTCATCACTCATTGCTCTATATCCACAATGTTGGATCAGGACATATAGAGCTGTGATAAAATCAGATGCAGATTCTCCAGGCTCTTGCTTGCATGAATGAAAGTGGGTCCATTCAAAAATAATATTGCACCGTGGTAAGAAGTGTTTCTCCAGTGCCTTTTACTATATTAAATTGTTTAATCTGGGCATCTGTGAGTCCCCTAGAAATGATTATGTTCTCTGCAGCTGGGTTATTCACAAAAGGTTTGTCATTTGTTGCTCCTCAGGCTGTTTATCCAGGTCAGACATTTGGGAAACTTCTGAAATCTATTTATCCAAAGAGGCCAGGCTTCAGGATGTTTAAAATCAAATTCTAAAGGAGAAGGTTATTTGGAAGCAGGGTGGGGTGGCCATGACTGCAGCTCAGAGTAGCAAAAGCTGGATTGCACTCACCCTTGAAAATCCTTGTAGGCCAAACCTTTCCAGCTGTAGGACTTTGTTCTCAGGTGGCTAGAGCTGTACTATTCAGAAAAAGGAGAAGTAGCTGGTTGTCCTACAGGGTTGGTACACTTGATTCTGTGTCTCCCTGTTTCCATAATGAAGTGTCCTGCAAACAGTTATTCACCACTCTGACACCATGTGGAGATAGCAAAGAGCGTAGACACTATGTTGAGCTGAAACAGAAACTAACTTTTATTTTTTCTTTCCAAACCTTCCCTGTCTCCCACACAGTGCCACCTAGTAGCTTTGAACTATATACAACTATTACCACATTCTCCTTAGTCATTCTAGGCTAGGCACATTTGAACCCAGGGCTGTTTAAGCTTGGCAGTGGTGTTTTCCCTTAGTGGAGCTTGCATGCTGTTTGTGTGTTTGTTTGAATGACCTTTCTGTATATTTTGTCATCTCCCAGACAAGAAACAAGATTGCTATTATATCCTTGGAGGGTGGTGAGCAGTCACTTGAACCCTTGTTTTTCAAAACATCACAGCACTCACATGAATAGTCAAAATGAATGTCTATGTCCACAGGGTCCCTTAGTAGCTTCATTATCTCTGCAGTTTACCTTGATAAAACAGCCTTAAGTTTTCACTTTATAGATATGTGAATAAAGTTGTACACTAAAAGGTCAGTTAGCTATCCATGTGCATCACTCAGTGAATGCAACATTAAGGACAAGCTACCCCACAAATCTAAACCAGTATAACAGTAGTTTCCTAAGGCCTCTCCCCCACAAAGACCTGGAAACTATAGTTCTTTAAGGGACTGGCATTCTCTAACAATTTCCAGCAGTCTTGCCAACTACAGTTCCCATGCTTACTTGACAGAAGCCCTGAGTGATGGCTGGCATGTATGTATGAGCCATGGCGAATCAAACTCTACAGGAGGATATTTAGTAGCACTTCATATTACATATTTTAATTCTTTGCAAAGTGCTATGCAAATGATGATGCTGTACTGATGATGAGTGATGACTGAATAATGATGAATGTCAGACAATGTTTTTAAGTGGAAGCTGTTAATACATTCAGGTAAACATGTAGCTCAGGCTATCGTTTTATAAATAATCATTTCTAGGGCTGACATAACGTTATATGTGCGTTGCAATGTAATGTTCATAGAGTTGCACAAGGTGCTGTTATGCTAAACACAACACACATGCAGTTGCTCAGTTCACAGTTATGATTTCCAATGGCCATCAATAACTGAACAATTGCATGTGTGCAATTTTTGTTTTTAGCGTACCACTGCTCTTGCACAACTGCATGAATGTTACATTGCAAAGTGCACATAATGTTGAACAGTATGTCAGCCAGTTGATTTGCAATCTAATGCTAATACATCCTCCCCTCCCCCTGCCACCATATGGGTTATAAGCTTTGCCACTCTGAAACTTGTAAGAGACTTCAAGGGAAGGTGCCCTAGAATTAGTGACAATGCTTTTGTTCCTGCCACTGATTAGTGTTATCTTTAAGGTAGGGTTATTTTAATGCACGGATTTCCCCCCCTCTCTAATTTACCTCCTGGCTCTGAACTCTATTAAAACAACTTTTGAAATTCATGGTTCTCTGTTTGAGAATTGCCAGTAGAAAAATTTGGAGAATTTGAAAGAACCATTAGCACAATGTGCTTTAATAAGGTTGTAATTAAAGCTTACAGGCATTGGAATAATAGGCCATGTTCTGGTTTTACATGGCTGCCTTGAGAAATACATGCGTTTATTAACTACTAATGGTGTGATTTACCATTGAGTTGTGTTGCTATCACTACTGCCTCTTTCTGAGCTCCCAGGGCATGCCGTGGAAGGAAGACATCAATCATATTTATGTCATATAGACTTAGATCGTATTGTCGTCTAGCTGCTTGGATTAAGGCTCATTGTGGAAAGGTTCTGCTGCATTGTGATACTGCTTTATTTACATACCCAAGTACCCCCTCCCTACCATTTCTCCAGTTTTAGACACAGATCACAGTATTAAATTTATATTTTCTGTGATACATGTGGTGGTATTTAATATCCTATGTCATTTCACACTCTCTGAGGAATAATGCTGGCCACAAAATAAATTTGCCGGGAAAGCAGCTATTGGGACAAAAACACAGTAATTTGTTTTTATTAAACAGTTTTATTATATGCAATGGAGGCTGGTCAAAATTTTATTTCAAATCAATTTTTGTACTATAGTTGAACATCTATCTATCTAGTTGAGGGGTGTGTGTGTGTGTGTGTGTGTGTGTGTGTACATACACACACATATAGACAAACATGCAACTATAAATTGATTTTATTTCAAATCAATTTTTGTACTATAGTTGAACATATATCTATCTAGTTGAGGTACACACTCACATACACACACACACACACATGCACAAACACATAAAGAAAAACATGCAACTATAAATTGATTAATTATTTCGAATCAATTTTTGTACTATAGTTGAACATCTAGCTAGTTGCGTTACACACACACTCACACACACATACACACAAACACTCAACTGTGGCTGCTAAAAATCCAAGCACTTCTTTAGCATCACATGGAGCTGAGGGTACACTTTTGAGTATGAGTATTTTGGGGATTGGGACATCAGAAACCTCATAAGGCACCATGACACTCAAATACACATTATGGAAAGGGTTAGATGTTCATTCACAGCTGCATGTGCACAGCTGAATCTCTGCGTCAGGGAGAGCTGGCTAGAATTGTATCCACATCAGACCCCGTGAAAGCACTTATTATTTGGGTTATTGCTTGGCAGCAGAGGCGCACTTACCCCGGGACTTTGGGGCTGAAGTCCAGGGTCTCCACAGTCCCTGGGGGCTCCCAAATCCTCTTTAGTCTGTCCTGGGTCGTGTGGTCGCCCAGTGGAGCACGATGATGCTTAATTTGCAGGAGAGGGGGCTCCAAAGGCCTTTAGGTCCAGGCTCCAAAATTACCTAGGTGCATCTCTGCTTGGCAGTGCATTTGATTGAAACCTGTGGGATTTACTCATACAGGATCATCCCAATCCAAATGCAAGCACATCTGTAACAGCATATTGTCTGTCCATTTCTGGGCACAGTCCAGTACTGAAGCCTAGACTGCACATGTATAAAGGTAAATTGTGTCATCAAGTCGGTGTCAACTCCCGGTGACCACAGAGCCCTGTGGTTGTCTTTGGTAGAATACAGGAGGGGTTTACCATTGCCATCTCCCACAGAGTACGACACGATGCCTTTCAGCACCTTCCTACATCGCTGCTGCCCAATATAGGTGTTTCCCATAGTCTGGGAAACATACCAGCAGGGATTTGAACCAGCAAGCTCTGGCTTGCTAGTTAAGTCATTTCACCACTGCCCACATGTATGATTGATTGATTGATTAAGTGCCGTCAAATTGGTGTCGACTCTTAGTGACCACATGTATAGCCTTGTTCAAATTGATTTGAATCATCTGTTTTGGGATGAGGGGAGATCTGAATTGTCTGCTTCCTCCTCTCAAGCAGATGTCTGGGTTGGACTTTTCAGTCTTGGATTGAAAAACACTCATAGCACCAATTTTACATGCTTCCCCCAATAGATTAGGGCCAAAGTGTTTGGGATGGAGTAAACTATTAAATTTTCAGTTATAAACTACAAGAGGTTTTTTTTTTAATTACCCATGTTTCAGTAATAGGACTCACTGAAAACAACTAGTTTTTCTTAATGTTAATTAAAGGAGAATTAAGGTCAACCCCATTTTATTTAACTGTCACTACCAAGAAACGAACCCTTCTTCATTAATCCAAAACATCCAGGACAGCTTTCCCCCTATTAATATAGGTATATATGAAGTGCTTATCATTTGTAACCAATCACTGCCTTCTCTAATGGATATTTGAAACCCTTATTGATTTGGGTAAATTTGTTTCAACTAAGGTCAATAATGATAAATGACTCTTGTTCTGCATGAAGTAACCTGGGACTTTGAATTAAATGATTGTAATTATCTGTAGTTACTCTGTAACTGCAACTCTTAGTGGTTGTGACACGATGCCCATCTACTTTTGATGGGGACATTTTCTGACCTTTTACCATTTCTAAGTTACTTTAAGACTTTGGAAAGTTAAAAAGGAGCTGAGCAAACATTATGTGCATTCAAAGGCACTATTACCTAGTGGTTATTTGGAGAATCAGGTGTATTCTTGCAGCCAAACCTTAATTAACTTTTTACATTGAGTACAAAATAGCCCTTTGCCCCATCACGTGTGAAGATATGTTCCCTAGTTCTGTTTTTCTTTCATCAGCTCAACCTTTCCTTGGACTGATTATTATTAGGGTTATGTCTAGCCCTTTAGAATCCCATCAGATCCCCAAAGTAGGGTACAATTCAAAGATTTCAGCAATATACATTTTTAAAAGTTACAGGCAAAAAGATAGCATTGAATTAAACAAAGCTTTTCTTAGATAAGCCACCCATTAATTAATTTAATTAATTGTATAACATATGTATGCCCCGTATGCCCCTTCCCTCCAGTTCACTACTGCTCGGGGAGGGGGGGGTCACAACATAATAAAAAGCTGCAATGTAAAATGATGAATACAGTTAACCAAGCTTAAGATAAATAAGCTAAAACCACATTTAAAATTACATTTTAAAAAGTTTCAAATTAAAAGTTATCTTCAAAGCTAAAAACTGATAATTATAAAAACTAAAAAACCCTACCAGATATAAACAGAGATGAAGCATTAAAAAGCCTCTTTAAAAAGATGTGTTTTCAATGGTTTTTTAAAAATGCTGAGGGAGGGAGCATGGCGAAGCTCTTCAGAGAGGGCGTTCCAAATTCGAGGGGTCACAACTGAAAAGACCCTATCTCAGAGATCCGCATCTCTGTTAGTGGCACAGCCATGAGCAGGGCCAGAGATGCTGAGCAGAGGGCCCTGGCAGGTTTGTATGGGCAAATGCAGTCCAACAGGTACCCTGGCCCCAAGCCATGTAGAGCTTTAAAGGTCAAGACCAGCACCTTGACTCTAGCCCGGAAATAGCAATAGCAATAGCAATAGCACTTACATTTATATACCGCTCTATAGCCGGAGCTCTCTAAGCGGTTTACAATGATTTTAGCATATTGCCCCCAACATTCTGGGTACTCATTTTACCGACCTCGGAAGGATGGAAGGCTGAGTCAACCTTGAGCCCCTGGTCAGGATCGAACTTGTAACCTTCTGGTTACAGGGCGGCAGTTTTACCACTGCACCACCAGGGGCTCTCTGGACTGGTAACCAATGAATCTGCCACATGTTGGGTGTGACACTTGTGAAATGACTTGTGCCCACAAGCATCCTTATAGCAGCATTCTGGACCAGCTGAAGCTTCCAAACCGTCTTCAAGGGTAGCCCCACGTAGACCACATTGCAGTAGTCCAATCTGGATCCCATATCAAAGGTCCCATTTCAAACTTGAAATAAATTAGGCTTGTTGGCCTTTTCAAAAATGTGGCTGGGGCGGGGTGGGGGGATGTTTTCAATCTGACTCATAGTCCACCCAGACTCGGAATTTCAGTATGCGCTTGAGTGATTGTTTACCTTTGCACAGCAGCCTTCCCACAATTAGTACCAGGGGAAAAGTATCCTATATTTGCCTGGAACACTTCTTGAACTCCTGCTTGAGTGCTACAATCCTACAAGGAGCATGGATAGCTGTTACATAGTCATGCCCTAAAATTCCACTATTGATCTTAATTGGCTTTGTCATTTTTGCTGATAGCTTCCCACTGCCAGCTATTCTAAATCAATCCATTTCTGGTTCTCTTATCTATAAAACTCTCTTACTCTCTTATTAGTAAATGAACCAAATAACTTAGGACTGAAGCCAGGATAGGATTGTAGGCCTGAAATGATGTAATCCACCCCCAATAAGTTCTTATGTATATTGTTGCAATACCAGTAAGAGAGCTGATGTGAATGTGAGCTATGAGTCAGAAGTCTACTGAATTAAATCTCACCCCAAGAGGTACTCACGAGGAGACATCAGGAAAGCCACCCTCTTAGATCTTGTCCTCTCACTTCAGCTTCTGCATTATGGGAATGATACTTGTCTTGCAAGGGTAAGAACATAAGAACAGCCCTGCTGGATCTTCTAGTCCAAGGCCCATTTAGTCCAGCATCCTGTTTCGCACAGTGGCCCACCAGATGCCACTGGAAGCTACAGGCAGGAGTTGAGGGCATGCCCTCTCTCCTGCTGTTACTTCCCTGCAACTGGTACTCAGAGGCCTTGCCTTTGAGGCTGGAGATGGCCTATTGAGGGTTGTTGTAAGGGTAACTGAGATCACATTTGTGAAGTGTTTTGAATACCTCAGAACCCTATTTACATATCAAGTGTGATTATTTATTTGTTTTACTTAAAAAATAATATCCCACTTCTCAGCTTTTAAATAAAGTTTTCAAAGTAACTAGCAGTAACAAAAATAATTACTCAAACAAGAAAAAAAGTTCAGTAAAACAAAAGAAATAAAAGCACAAAGAAGGGCAAAAGTAGCATCCATAAAACACAATTAAAAATAGCAGCATCATACAGTACAATGATCTTAAGAAAACGTTCAGTAGAACAACGGTCCTAGTCTATAACAGAATAGATGCCAGCCAAGATATGCTGAGAACATTCTGTAATCAGGATTCCATCATTGAGAAGAACCTATAACTGTTTGCCAGCTCCCTCACTCAGAAGGCAGAGCACTCAGCAAAGGGCCTTTGACCAGATCCTAAGATTTATGTGGACCAACCTCTGCTGATAAAAGTGTAGGCTTTCCTGATACTTTTAAAACTTTCCAGTAGTGCCATGGAAGGGTTTTCTGGGTGAGTGTGTGTGTTTATACATCAGCACTGCAGTGTTTAGAAATCCATAACCACATGTCAGCAAGGCAACAGTTTGTTTTAAGGCAAGCACCTACTGTATGTGATTGGTCTTGGCCACATGGCTGTGGACCTTTAAAGTTACAGCAACACCATGAGGTGAACCCATAGAAGAGTGGCTTCCACAGTGCTACTGTAACATATAAATGGTGCCATCAGCAGAAAAGAAAAGCCAAGGAGACCGGACTTTGAATAAAAGTAGAATGTGTGAATTTCACTTCAGCATTCAATCTTATTGATTGGAATCAACTTTCATTTAAATTGGAGCAGACAAATATAGACCAGAGAATGCTCTTTCTAGTTAAAGCCCGGTATTCTTACACTTGTATCAGGTTAGAATTTCATCTTCAAGGGCAACTGCAGATCCAGTCAATAATACTTTTAGAGATGTAAGACAAGGATGCTTGATTGCTCTATTTCTAATGTTTATATTAACAGTATTAAAACAACCTTTAAAGACTGTCAGTATTGCTTCCCAAATACCAGCGTGTTGTATAATAGATGCAGACAATATCCCAGTCATGATGGGAATCAGACAATTACTGCAAAACTAAAATATTCTTACAGGCATAAGTATTTGAAAATTAATGGTATTTTTCACTTTCCCTAGAAGATATCCCATGATGCATCAGCTTTTTTAGGCGAAGTACTCTGTCGTCTTCCAAAATTATGTCATTGCTCAAAAACTGCTCAGTCAGACAAAAAATACCAGTACTTTAAGAGACAACATAGAGACATATAAACCTAGATAATCTCTGCAAGAATGGTCACTCTGACAGCTGAACAAACTGCTCAGACAATGACTGTCTGCCTAAGCAGTGACCCATGTGATCATAATAAAAATGAACACAATGCCACAAGAAAAGCCTAGTGTGCCAGATTATCAGGGAATTCATGATAGGGATTCCTGAAGTGTAAAGCAGGAAGCTTAAAATGCTATCTGCCCATGCTATGCCTTACAAACACAAACATGTGAAAAAGCCAAACATGATGAGGTAACTATAACATCTGCATTAGTTCTTGATGTAATGGCATTTACGTCCTAGTATTTGCTAGCTGTTAGGACTGCAACTTTAATGATTTATTGACATTTCTGAATATGAATCAGTCTATACTGCCTTATGGATGCCTTCAAAAACTCATGGTTGGCAAAATTAAGAGACAGTACTTTTGCAAGGGCTTGCTTTTCTGATCCATTGCATTTAAATTCAGCTGTAGTTAGCATTTTATTCTAGATTGCTGGACATTGAAATTCAGCTTGACTCGGCAGCAATGAGGATATTTCACTTTCCCCCATAGTCCATACATGTTAAGAAGAATTATTCATCTGTTGGCCACATCCATTATTGAGTAAAGGATTTACCTCTTTGATGTTTCAATCTATGACTACAAAAGTTTTAAAGAGGCATTGCAGATATCCAAGAACTGGACTCTGCAAGAGTTTTTGTGGCAGAAGTGAAAAAGAAGACCTTCTTTATTATTTACTGTATTGTCTATGAGACTTGAATAGTCAGGAGATTTTGACAACTGAGAAAATTAAGTATAGAGGGTAAATAGAATAATTACAGCAGATGCATTATGCCGCCCAGAAATGTAAGTTTGGGGCAGTATACAAAATAAGCCGTCAGACAGATGGACAGATAATATGTAATAGCTAACTAAAATCTGGGCAAAATTTGTTCAGATCAACAGTAGCTAGTTCTGCAAAGTTAGTAATCTGACAAATATGTTTTTTCTTTAAATAATTAGGAACATAGGGAACATAGGAAACTGCCATATACTGAGTCAGACCATTGGTCTATCTAGCTCAGTATTGTCTTAACAGACTGGCAGCGGCTTCTCCAAAGTTGGAGGCAAGAATCACTCTCAGCCCTATCTTGGAGAAGCCAGGGAGGGAACTTGAAACCTTCTGCTTTTCCCAAAGCAGCTTCATCCCCTGAGGGGAATATCTTGCAGTGCTCACACATCAAGTCTCCCATTCATATGCAACCAGGGCAGACCCTGCTTAGCTATGGGGACAAGTCATGCTTGCTGCCACAAGACCAGCTCTCCTCTCACAGACCAGCTCTCCTCTCAATTAAAAGTGGGACATGTAACAAAATGTTGTAATGTATTGACAACCCCTCAGTGGGGTATCCCTGTTCAGGGCTCCAGCCAGCCTGAAGCTTTGTAGTATTGCTCAGGTCTCAAAGGGGCATGGAATGAAGTTTCAGGTGCAGGAAAGGGGGAAAGGACATCTTTTTGCTTTCCCACTCTCTTGAAGCCTTGCTGCGCAGTGCGATATCAAGCTGAAGGAATAGGTTTGGGGCTGGCTGCCAGCCCCAAATCTGAGTATTTTGTTGCTTCTTTTGTTGAAGAAGGGGGTTGGTTCTGAAGTGTAGGTGGAAAGTCTTTTTTACATCCTCCCACCAAATCCCAGTATAGTGCAGGGAGGGTTTTTTTTTTTTTTAAACCTCATGGTTATATACAGTATGTGCCCATTGTTCACCAGCAAGTTCTACTATCCAGTGGCTAAGCAACAATAAGGGCATCTCCTCTGCTTTATTCTGTGCTCACATAAGTAGCACAAATCTGAACCATCACATTCTAATGAACCACAAGTGCAAATCTTTCAGTCCCTTATGACAGATATTTTACATATCTGTATTTACAAATAAATCTTATGGATACACATGAAAGGGGTCTCAAAGCCCATAATTTCAACTGATTCATCTGCTATTTAAAAAGAGCATGTTTTTTTCTTTTGTTTGAACTGTGTCTTTGTATGTCATTGTGAATAACAGCTGTTCAGAATACTACTGCTTACAAATGAAAAAAAATAGTCCTATGATATTCAACCATGATATTAACAAACTATAAACTCTGAGTAATACTGAACAAAAATAGTGGCTGACATCTTGACTAAATTGCTGCACGGGAGTTACACTGGACTACTACATTTCAATTGAACTTCTTCTGTTAAATTTAGTCAAGATTTCAGCCATTGTTTTGAGATTGTGCCATATTACGCTTGCATTTCATTTAGAGAGTAAAACCATTGCTTTGGTGGAAAACCTAATCATTATAGTGAGAAAATCATAGTACCCACCATAACCTGGATTAAGTGATTGATTGATTGATTAAGTGCTGTTGAGTTAGTGTCAACTCTTAGCGGCCACATAGATTCTTTCCAGGATGATCTGTCTTCAACTTGGCCTTTAAGGTCTCTCAGTGGTGCATTCATTGCTGTCATAATCAAGTCCATCCACCTTGCTGCTGGTTGTCCTCTTCTTCTCTTTTCTTCAACTTTTCCCAGCATTATGGACTTCTCAAGGGAGCTGGATAATGTGTCCAAAGTAATACATTCAAAATACACGTTGGCATCTCGCAGATGACAATGGGAAGAACATTAAATAAGATTGTCTTAACACATTACAAGTGGAAATCCATAAGACAGCATCAGAATTCTGGAGTGGATTACCTTTGGTCAGATCAGCTTCAGACTTTAAAGAGAAATCTGTTAAATAGTCTGGTTTTTCAAATTTACTACTTATACAGTCAAGAGAGCCTAAAGCCTTTATCTGCTCTTGGATACCAGAATGAGACCAGATTTTTATTTCTGACATATTCATCCTACTTTGTCTTCCTCCTGTCTTTCTGCAGCTCCTGCCTTTGATCCTGTCCTGGTTCTGAAGACAAGAACATAAAGACAAGGAAGATAAATGGACAAAATGTTCTCAACAGAACCCAGTGCAAACTTGATGATGTATCATCAAATAGTATGGAAACATGAATATTATGAAAAAATCCTATCCACTTCAAAACACACACACACACACACACACACACACACACACACTGATTCAACTAGGAGTGGCTAAAGACGTTTGGACTTGGAGTGACTTTAATTAGGATCACAGTAATATGAACTGTACAGACTAGAAGAGAAAAGTAGTTTAGAAGAACATAGAATGTGTGTGTCTGTGTGGGTTCATGCATGTGCATAAAATTATAGTTCTTAGGAATGGTATAATATTGAAGATTTGCTATATGGCTCCAGGCAGACGTTGATCATAACACCCCAGCTGTGCACAGAAGTTCTCTTTTAAAAAATGCAATCATTGATTGGCTGAGAGATAGAAAGCTCCCCAAAGCAATATTTGGAAACTATTGTTTGCTTCCATTCATAGTTTAAGAGGGGCAGGAGCAAACGAAAATCCAGACCTGTAAATTATGCATTCATGCTATAATTATTCTTTTTCAACATAAATACTATTCACTGGGAGTGTACAGTGCATAAACAAAATGCATGATTTTATATCTAATACATCTTGAACACAATGACATATGTCTGTCAGTATCAACTCAGCCCAGTATTGTAAGTGGTAAGCTCAAGTCCCTCCAATAGGCTGCAAGCCTCTATCACAAGACAGACTTAATTTAATTAACCTACTTGGCAGTCTCTGCTCAGCAGGAATCTTGTAATGAAATAACAAGCAATAACATAGCCCTCGTCCCTAGAGACAGAATCCCTTCAGGTCAAGGCTGAAGTCACTGGAAGGATGAGGTCAGGGGGAGCATGTGTTCTAACTGCCGCAGTGGCATCAGATTAAAGTGGGGAGTTTTCTCAAATTCATTTGATAGCCCATTTTCTAATCTTTCTCTCCCTGAAATGTAAGAATGCTTTATACCCTCTCAAAGCATTTCTGACAACTGTGAGCAACAGCCGTGTAAGATGAGACCACAAAGTTGCTTGTGGAAGTGAAATGACTTATAAAAATGATTTTTGTTCATGTCAGTGGATGTGTCTAGGTCATCCTTTGCTAAACAATCTGCTTTTGTATTAATGATGAGAATCACAAAGGAACCACAAAAGGTTTATTCTGCCAAAGTGCTAGGATTCTGTGCCTAAAAACTCCACTGCAGTAGAATTAAGGTAATGTATTCTTGAAGCTGAATGCTACAAAGTAAGGACATTTATTCACTTATTCATGAATACACACACACACACACACACACACACACACACACACACACACATAACCATAACACTGAGTTCAAGCTGAGGAGACCAAGGATTCTGTCTTCCTAGACTTTGCATGAGTCTGAACAATTATACCATGGATGCCCACAAATCCTTTATGTCTTTTGTCTGAAACTGGACAAGTACTGGAGTCCTGAAAAACCTATGTGCCCTGAAAGGAAGGCAAGAAGGAAAGTGCCTGAGCGAGGGAGCTGTTGTCTTCAGCTCCTGAAAAGACCACATACTGCTTAAGACAACACTGCTTTGTAAAAGTTATGTAACATATTTGTTTACTTTTAATATTGTAAATTGCCTTGGATGCCTCTGTCAAGATGGAAAGGTGGTATAAAAAAGGCAACAAATAATAATGCAACAAATAAAAATGCAACAAAATTTTTCCTTTCCCCTTTCTACTGCAGTGGAGTTTTTAGGCACAGAATCCTAGCACTTTGGCAGAATGCTCTGAGGGCCCTGCAGCCCTCAGGGACATAATCGCATGTTTCTCAGAGTGCTTCTGAGGGAAGGGGAGATCAGTGAATATTGTCCCTGTGCATGAGCGCCTGTGCATTGGGTTTGAAGTCCAGGACCTCCACACCCCATGCGGGGCCCCAAATCCACTTTAGTCTGTCTTGGGTGCTGTGGACGCCACTGGCCTGCACTGCGCCGGGCAGCCAAGTGTGATTATGACCTGTGCTGGGTGTTTTAGAGACAGAGGGGAGGGGAGGAATGGGGAAAGAAATATGTGGGATGGGAATATGTTAAGTTGTGTGTTGAAATGTTTCTCCTGATGCATATTTGCATGAATATACCTGTTTTATATTCTTACATTCTTGTGAGTTCAATTGCTGTTTGTGCCCTCAGGATCCCCTGTGTTGAAAATACTGTGTTTGTCATAGTTTGTGTAGTGGGATGATACTTAATTTGTAGTGGGGGGGGGGCTCTAGCAAGGGGGGCGCTACAAAGGCCAGGCTCCAAAATTACCTGTGCACCTCTGGATGCTACTATGGGATGTGTACTTTCTTTGCTTGCACAGGTGCAGCTTTAGTCAGGATATCAGCCTGTATTTGTATTTCTGTTGACTATGGAAAAACACACACATGAAATGTTAAGTTTCAACCAGGGCAGGCCCAACTGCTATACAGGGTAAGATGGCTGCTTTTGGCAATTCTGACAACTTGCTTTAATGGTACCCAGATCTCAATCTCTGGGTATTATATGAGAGGCACTATCAGGTGCAATTTCACCCCTTTCCCAAAGCATGAAGCTGCAAGTGGGCATCTGCCAATGTGCTCCTGTCCCTCTATATGCTTTAACTGGAGGGACGTGGCATCCCTGTTGCCAGGAAGCAGCAGGAGGAGAACGGAGATGGCCGGGAGGTGGGGCACAGACTCTGAGAGGTGGCCAGCAAGATGTGTGGCAGGTACAGGGCTGGTGCATATCTGGGCTGATCTGAGCTGCCCTCTCTATGTTTTTGGTAGCAGGCACAACACAAAACCCAGGATACGGTGGCAGCAGAATTTGGATGACACTTCTGCCTCCAAACCTGAGGTTCGAGCAGCAAAACTCACTACAAACTGTAGGTTCAATTTGTGGCATGGAGAGGCAAACCTTGGGTTGCTCTCTTGATGAAACCACGGTTTCACGCATTCGGACAACCACAAAATTGAAACTCTTTGTCGTTTGCCTCCGGTTTGGTGTTATGTGTGAAGACAGCCACAGAGTGGCAGTAGATCTTTGTCTCATAAGAATGAGTTTTGCTGGAATCTTCAGGTGGCACAGAACATGGTGACCTACCACCTGGGAGAAGTTGGGATGCTTGGAGCATATTTTGTATCTGCAGGCTTTTATAGGACTATACCGATAAGTTACTGGCCTTCTTTTCAATGTACGCTGGTACTATATAGTTTTTATGGTTTATGGTTTATATTGACTTTATTGTTTTGTAAACAACATTATACACTTTATTGTAGAAATATGGCTCAAACACTTAAACTGAAGCTGAAACCAAATAAGATGGAGTTACTGATTGTGGAAGTCGGAACTTGAAAGATGGTTTAGACCTGTATTCGATGGGTTTATACTCCCCCAGTAGGAACAGGTATTTAGTCTGGATCCAAACCTCCCTCTGGTTTCTCAGATTCAGGCAATGGCCATTAGTGCTTTCTCTCAATTTTCAGTGATACACCAGCTATACCCATTTCTGAAGACAGATTATCTTAAAACAGTGGTGCATATGCTGGTAACCTCCAGGCTTGACTAGTGCTGTATATGGGGCTGCCTTTGGACAAAATCCAGAATCCACAATTGGTACAGAATGTGGCAGCCAGATCGATCTTCAGCTCAACCCAAGGAAAACATAACACCTATTTTAAAAGAACTACATTGATTACCAATATGATACATTGATACTGAATGGCTTTGGGCTCAGAGTATTTAAGAGAGAGCCTTCTTTGTCATGAATCGTGCTGCCTATTAAGATAATCTGGGGAGGTCCGTGTACAGCTGCCACTGGCTCATCTGATGGCAGTTTAGAATTGGGCCTTTTCTATTGTGGCTACCCTGGGATTTTGGAATGTACTTTCTGTCAGTATGGGATCTTTCCCATCTCTATCTCCCTTAAAAAACACACACACACACACACACACACACACACACACACACACACACACACACACACACACACCCTTAGGACAAACCTGCTCTGTCAGGCTTTTAGTTACATTTTTAGATGGTTTCAAATTGTTTTAATTGTTTTACTGCTTGTGTTTTTAGCTGTTTCCTCAATCATTAAATGTTATATAAACCTCCTTGAGATTTGTGCATTACAAATGTGAGAAATAGATTCAGATTCCTTTAATAATGTGAGAAATAAATACAATTGCCAAAGTCTGAACCTGAACTTCTTTAACTTGGATTGAGCCACTAGACTACAAAAGATATTAGCATTTTCCATATTTTTAATCTTAATCTCTTAATTAGATTTATTTTATTAGATCTAATCTCTTAATTAGATTTATTTTAAGTCTACTGTGATATTTTATATTTGCCTTTTCCCATTTCATTGCTCGCATTTCCTAGCCTTCAAGGTGTAGAGAGCTAGCAATTCAAATAAATGAAGAAATCCATCACGTGAGATGGGACACCTCCAGATTCAAGTTACAAAAGTATAAACTTTTGTTCAAACAATTAGCAGACATTATTCTGATTGGCTTTAAGGCACACCCATCCTTACTGCCATTTCACTCAATTTTATTTTAGTTTCTCTCTCTTGCTCGCTCTCTCTCAAAACTCCTTTCTAAGTAGAGAATGGCTCCAATTTAGGGTAATTTTATACAACCCCGGTTACATTTCAATTTATAGAAATAATTAGAGCAAATTAGATCATGGGGAAAGTTTAATTAACTGAGCATAGTTTTGAATTAAAGTCCATTTCTGTGGAAATTGGAAAAGCCTCAGTAATTCAGTACTTCATTATAGCATGATTTAGCATCCTAGATTATTGGGGTGGGGGTGAGGGGGACTATATGTCAGCATCCGTGAAGCAGCAGATTGAGTAGCTATACTTCTCTGTGACCCATAGCTTTAGGCTTTCCGTTTGCCTACTGTGACACCTTAGGGATGGATTCCACATGTAATCATTTCAAGTGTTTTTGAACCAATTGCTTGACTTCCAAAACACTCTGTTAAGCTTCATTTACATACTTGGGTAGCAGAATAAAGTGTGTATAACATAGTTATTACTTCTTCCATATAATTAAATATGTACTGAATTTACTGCCAATGCTGGTAGGGGGAAAATCTATCTCCCATGATATTTAATTCAGCAACGCTTTACAAAAGTCACTAATTATAGTTAATTCTATTGGTATTTGAAATTTCATTAATCATGATGACTTAATTTGGATTAATGTGGATGTAATCTTTTAATTTGCTGGGTATTTAGAACTAATTTATTGTCAAATATTGGATAGAGTTATATATTACAGGAAGCTACTTTTTTGCTTTAATAATCAGTTGCTTTCTTATTAATGGTCATTTAAATTGGTCAATATTAGTCAATAGTACTGTCAATGGATCAGCACAAAAAGAATCACCTTGGCAAAAAACCCACATCCCACTAACCCCTGGATTATAAGGCATTCAGGGTTGTTTTTTAAAGCCTAAATCCACTATCTTTCACCGATACCTAGTCATCTAAGTTCTTCATCCTGATCCAGAGCTCCAGTGTGCAAATGTACATTCATAACACCTTTGTATGAGAGTTTTCCATTCACTTTAATGAAGTGGCCTGCTTTATGCAGATATTTCTCTGTGACCATGGAGCAGCTCTTTCCACTGAAGTACAATAACAGAAAGTGGGATTTATGCATTTACTTATACATTCATACCACACCCTTTAATACATGTATTTCCAGGGTGAATTACAAAAATTATACCAAAAGAATAAAAATCCAAGTTAAAAGAACAATCTTAAAACCAACAACATGAAACACTGCACCTAAAAAAAAGAAAAGTTAAATCAGGGCCATTTTTAGCATAGCTGACTGACATCCTGATTAACAAAGTGCTGTGCTTCATGAGATGTGCTGGTGCTGTGGACCCAATGGTCTAACTCAGCACTGGCCCTTGTATGGAGAAGTGGGGATTCTGGGGAACTTCTCTTTCACAAGAAGCGCTCTGTGCTGCCTGAAAATATGTCCCTGATATTTACACAGCTCTCACAGGCATATTTTCAGACAATAAAGGACTTCTAGGGATGGGGAAGGTTGTCAACATTTGTCCCCCCCCCCCCCCACCGCCAATGCAAGTTCCGATGCTACATTTGTCTGGAATTAACCCGCAGCACAGGCATTTCTAATAAAGCACTGCTGTCAAGATTGGTTCCAGGACTCGGGCAGGCAGTCTTCTCAATGAAGTTGGCCCCCACCCAAGAACAGGTCCTCAGGATTGGGCAAGGACAGATTGAGCCTGAGGTCTAGAGAGGCACAGGTGGAAGGTTGTCTGCCTTCCAGGCTGAAAGGCTAGGAGGAAGGCAGATTTGCAAACATCTAGACTCAGTAGTGAAGTGAGCTGTTGTTCCAGCAAGAGCTACTTGCTTGTATGAGGCTTATAAAGTCTCAGAGCCTAGAGCTGTTAATGAACTCATCAGTGTTAGCAGTTGGGGCTGGTTGTTCCCTTGCTTCCAAGGAGACCCCTTACTCCTGGAGAGCCTTTCTGAGAGAAGGCAGGCCAAGCAACCAGACAGGCACTATTTTTGCTCCACCCCCATCCGCTGACCTTAATGGGTGGATAGACTAGGCTCCTCTTTGGGGTCGGAGTCGTAGGCAGGAGCAGAAGTTTCCAATGCTTGAGTTAGGCTCCCCTCTGGGGAGCTTATAGGGGGCTTCGGGGGAGCCCCCTGGGGTTCTTGTGCCTGAGGTTCTGCTTCTGTCACCTCTTCAGGCCCTTCGGGGTCCCCCGGGATTGAGATTTTGCTCTCTAGGGTGATCCTCTGGAGGATTGTTGGGCTCTTCACTGGTGGGCAGAGCTAGGGGGGAACTCAGGCCGAACTCTAGGAGGACTTCAGTCTCAGACCCACTCCCTGAGCTCTCCTCAGGTTGCTCAAGCTGGATCATGACACTCACATTCCAGTAGTCAGAATGTCAGCCCCTGTCGTTTTTGAAAAAATCCCACTTCTGATTGATACAGATTTGCAAAGGCATGTCTGCTCATGGCTTTCATACAGCTCTGCCTCTCAAAGTTTGAAGAAAATTCTACTACTTCAGTGGTGGCTGCTTCACAGTGCTAAGAACCAACAGGATGAGGCACAAGAAGAAGACCTGCACCATATCAGCTGTTTGCTGACTTGTGTAAGATAGTACAAATGGTACCAGTTGTCAGTGCTTTTGTTTGCCGATAGCCCCTGATCATGCTGGATATATTACTACTAACAGTGCCAGTAATAAATTACTACTGTAAACACCCTATTACAAACACGCTCCTGCCAAAAGAACCCTTCAGAGTAAAACCAATTATTTCTCTTTATCTGGACATCCAGATTAGCAGGTGACAAACTGACAAATTTAGGCTTTGAACAGTGGCATGCAAAGTATTGTGATCTGTTTGGCAATATAAATAGAAACAAACACTGGTTTTTCCTTAAGTCCGTGCAGAGCTCATTCTTTATTTAAAATATTCTTAAATCATGCTTTTGTTTATCGTAAATGATAGTCCCACATCACTTCAAAAACTTTCTGGGTTAATTGGAACTTTCAGGTACTCGTGTTCAACTCCAAGAGATAATTGTATCATAATACAGTATGGCAGTGCCACAGAGGATGGATAACACAGCTGCCAACTGGAGCTATTCTGAATAAGTGACAAATCATTAACTGCAAGTCTCTGGATCTCTGTGCACTAGGTGGTTACTGCTGGAGGGAGGGAAGACCAGACAAGGAGCTGTACAGATCTGAGTAGGCAGATGCTGCTAGATTAATGACTGGCATTGTCAGTGCTCAGCTATGGGAATGACTAAAACAGCTTCAGAGTTTCATCCCTACTAGTGGGTGTTGCTATGGGTACCATCTCAGAGATGTCATATAAAACAGGGATGGGGAGAGAATGATGAACAACAAAAAGAAATAAAGGATATGCATGGCATAACAATATAAAGACACATCCTTCCTACACAACAAAAATGTCTTACATTCTGTTACAGGAAAATATGAAAAAAAAGAGCAAGATAGAATTGTTGCAGTCTCAACAAATTATATAAGCAAAATGGCACCACACAATGTTTTAAAATGCATGGGTTTAACATCATTGCTCACAGATGGAAACTATATGGAGCTTTAGAACTACCTGCCTATCACCTTCAGAAAACAACAACACAACAGTTTAATTGTTAAACCCTCCTAAGCATCTGTACAACATGTAAGAGAAAACAATTTCATAAATATATTTTAGACTGAAGGTAAGAAAGCTCAATCAATCAAAAATCTGCATAATTAAGCCAGTATATAATTTTTCTGACTAGATACATGATACATTTTACTATAGCTGAATTATATAGCAGAATTGCTTTAACTTAATTTCTTTTCTGTTGTTCACAGATGTCCATGGAAATGGATTTTACTTGGGCCTACATTCAAGGATTGCTTTAGAGGTAGATTGGCAGAAGAAGTTCTGATGATCTCCTTAACAGGTGAAGATAAACCTGTCGTGTGAAATTGTTTGGATTTTTTAAAAGTGTTTTTATTGTTTTATTTTTTTAAACTTTGCTACATCTTGCTAAAGTCAGATGACTATATGCAAATAAAAACCTACCTATCTACTTGCTGTATGACAACTTCAGCATGAGTATTCTAGAGCATGTACTCTGTTCAATAGCCACCTATATTTCTGGGTAGTTAAATATAACACTGGAAATCTATTAAATGTTCCTTAACTTCTGCCTTCTGCATATCACAGTAATAATTGTTATTCATTGACTGAGATTTAGCCGGCCAGGTATTGCTGAAGTTCTAAACTAAAAACCTGGTCAGGCAATATGTCAGCCTGAGTTGGTCTACTTGCCTGAGCAGTGAAATTAGAATAAGGATACTCATGACAGTTTCAGCAGTTCTTTGTGAGTGGCGCATGCTTGGAATAAGAAATGTGCTTCTCAAGGAAGCTGGAATTTTTGTATCCTCTTGCACACCACGTGTGCAAACAGGCATGGGGCATTTTGTGTAAGTCAGAAAATGAACATTTGGAGCTGGTTTTTTAAGACACTATGAAACATTCCTCTCAAAATGCCCCTATCATAGCAGATAACATGAGTAACATTATTACAGATATTATATTTTATATAATATGAAAAGGCAATACAATTTTAAATGAAGAACCCTTATCATGAAGAATGTATGCCATGTGGGTTCTGCCTTCTTTCATTTTATTTGAAAAAACCACCAGCATATAATAATTTAACCTTGAGAATATATTTGTGCAGCTATGGCTCAATTAATTCAAAGTAAGAATGATTTATAGACATATCTCCATTGTAGAATCCATAGGAAAGAGCTGTGGTATGCAATGACAAGGCAGTGGAGTAAAGTCAGGAATATTAATGGTTTATTGAAACAGATATTATTTACAGAGAGGCAGGTGCGGTCTGCTTTCAGTGCTCTTGCTGCTGGCTGTTTATTTTAGCCCTGCCTCTACACCAGGACAGAAATAAAAGTAACTAAAGGACCATTCAAAACCTGGCCTGGATCAAGGAATGGGTTAACCAAAAACACCACATCCAAGAACATCACTTAGCTGTACAGTATGGCTTTGGCTGGCCTAGATCCATTCCAGGTCAGCCAGATGACAATGCTGTTAATATTCATCATGAGAAACCTCCCTTGGAGAACAGCAGGTGGAACGTTGTAAAAGCTGATATGTCTTTTACAATGAGGGATCCTTGATAAGGGATCCTGTAATAGCTAACATCATTAATCATGTTCAGTGAAACAAATATAATGCCTCCTGTGACTCTTCTGTCCTATGTCTTAACATACTGGTCTGTGTAGCACTTGTGAATCTTCCGTTAGACTCCCCACTGCCCCAATAAAGAAGTTCCAGCTTCTATACATTTTGAAAATTAAAATGCAACTTTCTGGATAAGTTTTAACTAACAAATATACTGAATGTTTCAATTTGCAAGGCCAAGTAGTTTGACAAGGTTTACATCTTGTTCCACATCTTGGGCATAATGTTGGATTAAATCATGAGTCACCTCTTCTCTTATCAGCTCCATGACTAACTGTTCTAGGGCATAACCATTTCTTCTTTCCAGACATTTTGTCTCCTTGTCTTGATTTAAGTTTATATTTACCAGCCAATTTGCACATAGTTGTATTTATCACTGCATTCATTATTCACTATTGTCGCATTATCTATAATGAGACTTTCATTGATACTGAAATTCGGACTCAATGATAATGACATTTTTTTAGTTTACGTTTGTTTTTAATCTCAATATCACCACCAGAGTTTTGATTAGGAGTGTAGTACAAGAGTACATTGTTAAAACGATATCACTTCTTTGGCCTGGGATTTCTACCTGTATTGGTACTGTGTGAATAAGTTTGTTTTTTCTTGCTCTTGAGATTTGTAATTTTTTGTACTCTTTCCCTTCTCTGACAAATAGTTCAGTATTATTTCCAGGATGACCTATTCTATCTTTCCTATAGATTTTATATTCAGGAAAAAGTTTTATACCCAGGGGAAAAAAGAATAGATCCAGGAAAGCTAAACTTCATGTGAATATTCAACTGATTTAACTTCAACAATTACTTTGTTTCAGTAAAAATGTTGATGTTTTCCATTTTCAAGCATGCCAAGGGCAGTGAAAATACCATACTGGTCTAAGAAGATTGCAATAAAATTGGTTGTATCTCATCTTATATTAGAAAATAAAACCCAAGCTTATTTAGTTTATCTCAAGGGGCTTTGTTTGTTTGTTTTAAAACTCAGATGCAATGTGCACAGCCTAACACAAATTTAAGAGGGCTGTGTTGGATTGCAGCCAATACGCTTTAAGTTTAAAACAAAAAACAGTGATCTTCAGGAAGAGACTATGATTTAATGATCTTCAACATTTAATGAAAATGAAGCTCTAAAGGAACCTGTAGCTCAAATATTATTTTCAGACGCTAAATGATTAATATCATGGAACTCCTCAGACTATGAAGCAGGGTTGGTACTGAAACTTCTCCAAAGTGAAATTAAAAAGAGAATTTCAGGGTTCCTCTGAGGTGAAACTGAAATTCAAAGAGAATTTCAATCTGCTTCCCAAGGAGAAATGTTGGTGAATTATCTAAGATGGGTTCTTCACATCCCTGCCCTGAGAGGTTTTTTCTTTCCCTGTGGCTTGACTCACCTTCTTAAATCACCTTTTTCTAGCACGTGCGCTCTCTGCTTTGTGTCAGCCTATGGTTTGGATTGCATTCATAGATCTATGAGAGTGCTGAGATCCGGCAGAGGCCATTTGGCCCTTTCCATTGTTAGAATTTCCTACAGGTGCCTATATGTTCATGTTCCAGAGAAGCATGATACTTCACGTTCACTCTCATTCCAAAGATGTTTTAATTTTTCATTACACAGACATTTTCCATCTTGTTCTTTACCACACCAGTAAGAAAACATAATAAATGGGGCTTCTCCACAAGCTATATAAAGGATGGACTGCACAAAATAGATTGCAGTAGACATATCAGCAATAGCTTTTTGCAGTTGAACATCAGGTTATAAAACACCCAAGTAGGAGGTTGAAAGTGTGTATAGGAGGTTGAAAGTGTGTGTGTGTGTGTGTGTGTGTGTGTGTGTGTGTGTGTGTGTGTCTATCTATCTATCTATCTATCTATCTATCTATCTATCTATCTATCTATCTATCACACACACACCCTCTATCAATTTCTTAGGTTTTCTAACTCCTGAATAACTGTCTGGCAGTGGGGTCACATATATAACCATTGTGCCTTTCAATGAAGAAATGAATTATTTTTTTTATTGCTGCTTGTTTTCAAATGATGTTTGTGCACATTGCTCAGATATGTAGTCCAAATTAAAACTATGCCACACACAAAAAAGGAAAAGAAAAGCAGGCTATACCTTTGTATATCATATAGTACTTTCAACCATCACAGCAAGATGAGGGTGATAACAGACAAATCCCTCCGGCTATTGCATCTTCTCCTCTGCCTCCCTCCTCCAAACGAGAGACCATACAAGGGAACACAGCAGAACTGCAAATTACTATACTGCGCAGTTCCTATTTAATAATGACATTCCATAAGTTAGCAAAAAATCTGCCAACATCTGCAAGCTCCTCCACACTGCTGTGAGCCAAAGTTAAAAATCATGTGTGACAGTGCTGTGGAAAATGCAATTGATTCCATTCTGATTGTGTCAGTTCCAAACACAGACAATATTGATGATGCTGTACAGTAATCTTATTGGGCTTGGACCCAACTGAACATTGGTCTTTGTCAACTCATTATTCCTCTATCAGAGGGATCTCGGTAGATTGATCTTGCCAGAAGCTCTTGATGTGTCTCACAAATCACTGTTCTGCTGTTGGCAGGCAGATTCGAGTACTGCACAGTAATTGCTGTTTTTTTCCTTCCCCCAGAAGACTGTGACTACATATTGCAAGTCATTGTCATATGAGAGAATATAACTGTCCTAACAGATAATGTAGTTAGCTCTGCAGCCTTCAATCAGGCCAAGAGATATGGCAATACTATTGATGTTCCTGAGCAGGGCAAATATTTTCTTCCTGCCTATTAATTAAATATGTCTTCATTTGATTTGAGGGTATAAATATGTTTGCAGTAAAAGTATAAATTGTAAGGTTAAGCCTAACTGAATAGGTGCATACAGATATGCTTTTTACATACACATTAGCTGTATGTGTGCAACATCCGAACAAGACATTTATGACCATCAGTGAATGCTAGGACCAGAATATGAGGAAACCTGCTGAAAAACCCAGCATAACAATGCCTGCCTTAAAACTATTCTGATATATGCATTGTTTAGTGACAACACCAAGCATAATACTAGCATATGGATCCTTTAGTGATGGTCAGCCTTACACAAATGATTTGATGTTAAACATTGCTATGTTGGTACACTGGTGCTTAGAAGCAGGTGTAAGGTCTTTCAACATGACACAGGAAGCATTGGCAAGGGCTAATCATGACTCAATACTACACAGAATGTTAATACAGTAGCAGCTAATCCTATTATGAGCCAGCCTGGCAAAGATCCTCTCCCCATGCACTGTCTTACAGCAGTTTCATACAAAAGGACTTGCACAGTACTGCTCATAACTATCAGGAAAGAGGCAGACCTAACAGACCCTTTATATGATATCTCTTTATCCTTTGGAGCCCATTAGATCCAGGGGCGTAGCAAGGTTAGAGTAGGCCCTAGGACAAGAGAGAAGATAGACCCCCCCCATTTTTTCCTCATCCCTCACACCGCACAATGGGGCTATTCTTACGATCACAAAAATTGGGCTAGGAAAATCCTAGCCCGATTTTTGTGATCGTAAGAACCACTGGGCTCGCAGCCGAGCCCGGTGGTTCTGGAGCGGCTAACCCGCTCCTGTAGCCCGCCCCTTAGCCCAGGTTTGCGGAGTGAGCACTCCGCAAACCCGGGCTATCTGCTCGTGAGTAGCCGTGGTGCGGCGCCATGCTGCAGTTACTCGCAAGTAGACCCCCGACTGGGAGTCTTAAAAGCAGCCTCCCGGCTCGGGGGTCTCCCCAGTATGCCCTGCGTGCTCGCACAGGGCATACTGGGGCTTCCGGGGGCCGCGCGGCCACCAAGCTCCCCACCTCCCGCTGGCTCCGTCTCGAAGCCGGCCATCGTGTGGGCGGCCAATCCAGCTGCCCAGGGCTCTCTGCCTCCTCGTGAGTGGGGAGAGCGGGCATAGCCCGCTCTTCCTGCTCAGCGCCCTAAACTGGGCCTCACTGATCGTGAGACCCAGTCCCATGTTTTTAATATGCATAATCCAAGAATTATGACCTCCCCCTCCCGCCACAAACAAGTATATCTTGCCAATGTGAGTGGCAAAAACAACAACAAAACCCCAGCAGCCAAGTGAATTACTTGAACTAGGCAAAAACAAAAACAACCCAAAGCTACAACTATATCCAACTTATTCCTTTGTGTTCTGGCAACTTGTATTAGAGGTATGCAATAAACCACTCTGGGTGGTTTGGTTTGAATTTGAACTGAATTTGAAGTGAACTGCTGGTCTGTGAACTGGTTCCTTAGAACCGGCCAGTGGTTTGGTTCATGCAATCGATCCGGGTCAACCTGGTTTGGCCTGGTCTGAGATGCTTGTAAAGGGGAATCTGGTAAAGATTCACTTTGACAAGCATCAGGGATCCCTAGCAAGTGAAACTGGGTTGAAAAGGGTGAGAGGGGGGCAGGTGGGAGACAACCTTACAATTGGCAGTGGCTCCTCGGTGCCAGGGGTGGTGGCCAGCTATCCCACCATCAGCGTGTGCTGGACCTAATTTCATTTGCTAGAGATCCCCAATATTACCAGTAGTCTACTTTACTGGATTCCCCTTTACAAGCATCCCAAACTGGGCTGGACCAGTTTGAGCCAAACCCGGTTTAATCTTGAACCAGTTCAGTTGAGCTTGAACCAGTCAAACCAGGCCAATTTGAATTGAACCGGGTTCTATTCAACCAGTTCCACACACCCCTCTTTTATCAGGGCTTCACAGCATCTCCCTGGCCTAGATGCACTACACGCTCCCCGCCCCCCCGCCCCCGGTATTGGCTGGCTCGGTGTTCAGATTCAGATTCAGCCCACCCCTTCTTCAGCCTGACTGACAGAAGCATATCCCTAGCCTGGCTCCATCCCTCCTTGCTCAAGACTAGCATTTTCTTGGCTGCTGAGCCTGTCATTTAATCTGCGTTGTTCACTGGCCCTCCTGCCCCAGTGAGCACTGGGTGCCACTGCAATGTTGTAACATATTTTTCATATCTCATGTTTCATTCTAGGCAGTTTCGATGACAAGCCTTTTGCTCTTTACAGGCAAACCTACGTGGAACTACTATTTGTGACTTCACATATCCGCAGGTGGCAAAAAGACACCCAACCTCTGTATACATGGATATAGGGTTAAAACCCATGTATCCATGGCTCCAAGAATAACGGAAAAGACCATGGAGCTCATTTATGGTTGCCATTTTAAGAGATGGAGCCATTTTGTGGCTCTTCTGTTGAAAAAAAAGATATTTCCATGATTTTTTGTGGTTTGGGGGGCATTTCAGGAATTGGGGGTGCATTCCTGGGAACATGGAGACCCCGTGGAGCACGGTACAGTAAATACTTTTTCACTGTTTTTAAAAAAAGCCTTTCCCCCCATTCTGGAAACGAATCATCCATTTTTCTTAGGCACAATGCCTTGTTACTTGCAGTTTCATTACTTGTGGTAGTAAGCGAGGAACGGAACCCCCACGAGTAATGAGGTTTGCCTGTAGTTGTCTCTATCCCCTAAATCCTAGTATGCATTGTTTATCATATATGCTTATAGGACCAGAAAAAGGCAGTGAGTTTCACAAGCCACTCTAAATCATTTCTTGTACATGATGGGAATGTGTGGAGTTAGAAAGATACTATGAGAGTACTTCTTAAAATGCTTTTTCTTAATATTTGCTAAAGAAATTCCAAATAGTAAGCGTTGTGCTCTGGTTTCCTTTAGATGAGATTTACATCAGTTTTGAGATACATTCTCCCAAAACCTTTATCAAAAGAAATTTAACCTTATCTTGTAGACATCACAGGGTCTAAAGTTTGTCTTCAGCTGGTAGATGTTAGACTGCCATACCCACATCATGACTGCATACGTGTGAAATTTTACTTTGAAAATCTTTACTTCTAATTTAACCCAGGGAAAAAAATGTTTTCTTTCTACTGAGTGTTCCATTGCTCTTTTCATGAAAAAAAAAAAGTGAGTTCTGCTTTGATCTACATAATGGATCTGTTCAAGTATTTCTGTTACCCAGATGTGTGTCAGAACCCCTTCAGTAATGCCAAGGTCATTTGACTAGCAGCAGCTAGACATGAAGCTTTTGTGAGGAACCAAAGAAAAATGTGTATATTTGAGAAAAGTTAAATGACATATCCATTTTTTTCTGGTGCAAATATGCAAGAAATTATGGCTCAGTTTAATAATTTTACCTTGAACCTTATAATTAGCCCTTTGGGGCCTAACATATAACATGCAATGGCAGCTGGACAATGTTGACTAAGCCGGTGAAAGCCACCATAGATCACAGCCGTATATACTAAGAATGAGCAGGAACCCCCCCCCCCCGACCCTAGACATCTCCCCTTAGAAATTTCACAGGTCCTATAGACCTTATTTGGGTCCCCCTGAAAATTCTTTGATGTTCCTCCTTTTTTGAAATTTTGGTGCCAGCCTTAGCATATTTATAACAACATTTAATATATATAGTACAGGAGTCAGAGGAGCTTCTAGGGGTGTGCATGAACCAAAATCTACAGTTCGGTTCAAATTCAAATTGAATTTGAGCTGAACTACGTGCTGCTGAATCGGTTCAGTTGAACAGACCAGCTGGTCTGTCAGTTTGACCAAACCAGTTTAGTGGTTCGGGTGGCTAATACTTGTAAAAGGGGATCCAGTGAGGATTCCCCTTTACATGTAAAAGAGTGGGGGTCCTGAGAATGCTATGGAGTGGCCAGGCGGGGGTATGTGTGTGTGTGTGAAAGAGGAAGCAGGGTTCTTACCCATGATGGTGCTGCTGTCCCCACCCCGCCGGCACAATCCCAAGCACATGCGATGCCTTGTTAGGAAGTTGCCTGCATGGCGGTAATGCAGTTCAATCTCCACGGATGCCCTGAGGCAATTTGCGTGGTTTCCACTCATGCACTGGCTGGGTAAGAAATTTACTGCCTCTCTTGCTGCCCCCGCCTGGTCACCTGTTTGCTGCTGAATCAGTTCATTCGAACCGGGCTTGGTTCAGTTTGATTACATACTGAACCGCCCCTGGTTCGGTTCACGATTGAGCTGCCAAACCAGCCCTATTCGGGATGAACTGGTTCAACAGAGAACAGTTTGTGCACACTCCTAGGAACTTCCCCTCTTCTTTAAGGTTTTCAGTACTGCTCATAGGAAAATAGGAACATAGGAAGCTGCCTTATACTGAGTCAGACCCTTGGTCCATCTAGCTCAGTATTATCAGACTATACCAACTGGCAGCAGCTTCTCCAAGATTGCAGGCAGGAGTCTCTCTCAACCATATCTTGGAGATGCCAGGGAGGGAACTTGGAACCCTCTGCATACAAGCATGCAGGTGCTCTTCCCAGAGTGGCCCCATCCCCTATCTTACAGGGCTCACATGTAGTCTCCCATTCAAATGCAAACCAGGGTGGACCCTGCTTAGCAAAGGGGACAATTCATGCTTGCTACCACAAGACCAGCTCTCCTCCAGGTCCTCTTGGCTGCCTCCTAATCTTGTTATTTTTTCACACTAACTTTTCATAAACAGGAATACTATCATCACTCTTTTTCTTACCTTCTTCAGTTCTACACCCATTTTGAAATGTGTGGTCAAATTGTATATAGAATACTCAAAGAGCGGATGTAACACTGAAGCATACTAATTATTTCTGTATTGTTTTCTATTGGCTTTTAAATTAATTTTTAACATTCATCATGTTAGGGACTTATGGAGAGGATGGACAAGAAACCTTTATTATAAAACCAATAAAAGTCTCATATCCATGTTAAGAAAACCGGTATGTTAAATAAATGCTAATTCATGTCACTCAGACTAGGTCAAACTGTTTCATGGAAAACTTTGTTTTAAAAAATTAAAGTTAAGTGTAGCTAGGAGAAAATGTAAGTCCTATTCAAATCAGAGGTAGCCCAAGATTTCTGTGCACCTGAGGAGAGCACCAAATGCCACCATCTCTCATGTGCAGCTTCCTCCTGCTTTTTCCACGTGTCCACATTCTTTTGTCTTTTTCAGTGTGTCCATACCGCAATCAATTTCCCCAGATATTTTAAGTTGAATATAGCTGTGGGCTGGTCTGCAATCATTTAAAGTTAATTTTTCCCACTTGGCGTCAAATATAGTCAAGAAGGGTGGTAGCTGCCACACTTCAGAGCAGACCTGTCAACAGAGTGGTGTCACATACCATATTGCAAGATGCACTTGTATTTTCCCTCCTTCTCATAACATGTGAGCCAGCTTTAAGAGCATATATGCACAAGCACAAATAAGACTTCATTGTGACCATCTTTCATAAGTGTATTTCTAGCTGCAAACATATCATTGTCTTGTTAATGAAGTTTGGCATAATTTAGAAGGAACTGGGCTGGCAGTGAGCAGGGAGGTAAAAGTAAAAGGGTCTAGAAGTTGTGTTTGAGAGTAAATATTGAAAGGAAGCTTATTTTAGGGGGAGGTGTAGGAGAGTGTTAAAGCTTTTCTGGCAAGAGGAAGATTGCTTGAGCTGGTTCTAGCCTATTTTCAGCTATGGAGAGAATATATATTGCTTTCAGTTGGAAGCAGAAATGACTTAGTAATGCTTGATTGCTGCATTGACTGCTGTATTTTTTAAATTGCTGTGGAACCAGACAAATTTGGCTATATTATTTTTCCGTCACAGGACCCTTAAGATGTGGACTATGCAATTATTATTTTTTAATATATACAGGGGGAAAAAAAACCTTTATCTTCAGCTAATGCTATCTCTGGGATTACACAAGTGCTCCAGCATCAATACTAGCTACAAATAATCCTCCAGGTGTAATAAGTAGTCCCAACATAAAACTTCAAACTTGGGCTCTATGTACCTAAACAATTGTATCCTTTCCTAAATCTTGTCATGTTCTATAAGGTTATCTGAGAATACCCTTGTAATAGTATGTTCTATCAGGAACATGGAGAAAAGCAAATTTTGTGGCTGTCCAACAACTATGGGACATATTCAAGTTGAGCCTTGCTATTGGGAGAAAAGTCAAAATCAAATAACTTCCATTTCACAATCATGTGACTGTCCTAAAAACCTATCTTGAGACCTAGGCTTTCAAAATACTGAACCTTTTGCACTTTATTTTGTAACATACAGGGGCTTAGCAAGGTTGGAGTGGGCCCAGAGACAAGATTTTAAAATGACCCCCCCTCCTCACTGAAGTAAAGAAAGCTCATGAAGTAAAGAAATCTTAAATGAGGCTGAATAGTGTTAACAAAAAGCATAGTAAAATTTGTTTATATAACCTATGTGCCACAATAGAACACCATCCTAAATTATTTTTAAAAAAGTTTCGTAAATTGTGGACGATGCAAGTCATTTCATGGTACTAGAGAAAGACATGCTGTTCTAGTAGCTCCAGGTCTTAACACTCACATCAGTTTCGGAGGATGAATACAACTGAAGGAAGCCCGGGTGGGTGCATGGCAGGGGGAGTCAGTCATGTGACTAGCCTCTGGGGGTCCCCCAAGGCTGTGGTCCCCCAGACATAACTGCCTATTATAGTTATACCCCTGGTCACTCATGGAAGGGACATTGATCATCAGGAATCCCAGTGAGCCTGACCAAAATCTCCTCTAACTCCCCAGATGCATTTTGTTACTGTATTTACTCTAATAGAAGATTACTTTGAATTGAATACAACCAGTGTTCCCTCTAAGGCATGCACATGTGCGCGCTCTCCCAAGTGTTTTGATGTCCGCTCAGTAAATTTCATCTCCCGCACAGTCTGAATCAGGAAGGCCCCACTCTGAATGCATATATGCACACACTGCCTTGATACTGCCACCCAGAACAAAACTCATTCTGCACACAGATGGAAAAAGTTTGAGAGAACACTGAATATGACTCCCTTAAAAAATAGAGGTCAAATACAGTTATGCCTGTATTTACTTGAAAGGAAGAGGACTCAGAATTTAAGACAACTGCCTGGTTTCTAACATCGAAGAACTTGGAAAAACCTAGTCTTGGATTCAGGTAAATACAGTGTTTGTTTCCTATTTCCAGTCCTGGACAATAATGTTGCTACCTCCAACCTCCAACCTGGATATGAAGGATATGGAGCAAGTATCTTGATGCAAACCTGCTTTGCCAGGCTAGCTGTTGATAGACAACAAAAGGACTGCTGCTCACTCCGTTTTTGACCCATGAATTGCACCATGAATCTTGCTTCCAATTAGTCCTGCCAAGTAACTAGTACTCCTGATCTTTCAAGGCTGCCCATGCCTTGGCCTACCCTGACTGAGCATCTTTTGATGCTTATTTCATTTAAGCTGGCTTAAGTTGCTAATAGTAGGCTTGGAGATGGAATATTATTCTGAAGCTATTGAATTGAATCTTAATGGGGTTTTTTAAAAATTTATATTATCATTCCCTGTTTGAGCTTTTGGGAAGGGCTGTAAATACATGAAATACATACATGAAGCAGGCAAGCAAGCAAAGTCTTCATTTAAACTGAGCCCTGCTAAAATAGTGAGCTCTAGGAAAAAAAATAAAACCAAAAAAACATTGAGAGTAAAAACCTTCTTCAATACAAAATACACTGGACTTGAAGTACAATTGCTCTTTGAAAGGCCTTACATTATTACTTTATCCAGCTGGGTCCCTGTTTGCAAGCACATAGCATTAAAGGTGAGGCTGGAAACTGTCAGTGTCAGGTTTCATAGTGAAAACTGGTTTATCTTTTACTAACAATCTTTAGCAATGTGCTGTGACCTGCCCTTGGAGTAGTGGTTTAACAACCTTTGCCCAAGCACACTGTGCCTCTTCTTATATCTTTAATAGTTTACTTGATAGACTATGAAGAACTGCTAGATGACAGTTCTATTTCATTTTTGTCAGCACATGGCTCTCCGTTTTTCTCAGAGTCTTTTTCTCAAGGGCACAATTCTATAAGTCAATGTGGCAATATTCAAGATGGGTATTGCTCTTTCAGCTACTGGATATTGAGGCAGTATGTGGAAGTCAGAGACTTGCCAAGATTACAGGCCTTCCGAAAAATATAATAACAGAACATTTTCTAAATTCCAGTGGCTTTTCGTTTGCAGAAAAACTGAAAAGGGGATTCTACGTCTTTTGTTGGAATGGTTCTGGAATGTATTTCCGCCATGGTGTGTATATGTAGAATTAATTCTATATCCATATAACAGATATATTTTTTCCTCTGTTAAGATCTAACAAATTTGCTAAAGGTTATATATATATATATATATATATATATATATATATATATATATATATATATACACACACACACACACACACACACACACACACACACACACACATTCTGCTGTGAGTAACGGAACCACAAATAATGAGTCATTATTGCTACGGGGAAAGGGAGGTTAGGTTCCAAAGTGGAGGGTGAAACAGGAAAAAACATCAAAAATGTTTTTTAAAACTCGAAAAGAACTTAATGTGGCATGCTCCGCGGGGTTTGTATGTGGCCAGGAATTCCCCCATGTGCTGAGGAGTGCCCCCAAATGCCCCTCAAAACTGCTAAAAATTGTGGGGGGAAGTAAAAAAGAGTCCATTTTTAAAAGGAAAGGGGGCTTCAAAATGGCTCTCCGAAGACAAAATGGCAGGAAGAAGTGACCTCAGCAGTCACTTTTGGTCCTCTATGAACCGCAGATATGTGGGTTTATTTATTTATTTCTATACCACCCCAAACTTGCATCTCTGGGTAGTTTAACCCCTTAACATCCATAGATACTGAAAACGGGTGTCAATGAGACACCCTGCAGATACGTGGCACCATTAATAGCGAGGTTCTCCTGTATATGCCAGTATTAGAGAGAAAAATTGAAGGCATGAAGACAAAGAGCAAATGATCAGACTTTCCATGAATAGCAGGCAGACAGAGAGGAAGAGAGATCATAAATGGCCTCTGAAATGTTTAAACCATGTGAATATGTAACATGCGTAGCAAATTAAAGCAAATGCAATGCAGGGGGCAGCTTATTTTTCAGAATCCATTTTAAAAACACACTTAAATTACCTAAGCCTATATAAATGACATATTTGAAATCTGGAGGAAAGGAGACAGTTAAGTGAGGAAGAGGCAGTGCTGAAGGGACAGAGGTTCGAATGATATTCGGTTGTCCAAGGCTTCACAAAAACCTGGAGCTAGACCTGCTGCTCCATGTATCTGCATGGACGGAAAACATATCAGTCTCTTTTGCTGGGCAGATGGATAACATGAGCGGGGTGTAGTCATGTAGGCATTACATACAGTCCTTGATTGCTGGTTTGCTTTACAGGCAAGCCTCAACCTTAAAGCCCCCACCCCTGTCTCTCAGACAAAGCAGGTGTAATGCCAGAAGTGTCGTGACATGATTCTTGCCTTGTTTCAGATTTAATCGTGGTGATTTATTGATAAAAGGCTGTATGTCCAGTGCAAAAAGGTTGCTGTTTTTTCAGGTTGTTAGTTTTCACAAGACTGCTCCACCTGCTGGGCGCTTTGCTATTTACGTTTTGAATGCGATTTGCCTGAACGGAAGCATTTTGCCGCTGTTGAGTGGCTAATCTGGAAAGAACCCAGGTTAAATACTCCTGTCATGTACACCAGTGTTCCGATCCTGATGGGGTGGGAGGCAGGTGTTTTTTTAGTGTAAAAACAAAAGCTGCTGCCAACTTCAGAGCAGTTACCAACTTCAGAGCAGTTAGCAGTTACATCTGCTAACTGAGCAAAGAGATACAATTTAAAGTGTTGATTCTCTTATATTTAGCAGAGGGAGAGCAACTGGCCCTATCCAGCCCCAGTGCAGCATCACTCCAGTGGCTGTTGCTGGTATCTGCCTTATGTTTCTTTTTAGTTTGGGAAACCTTAGGGGACCACCTTATTTTTGTCTTATTTATTTTTATATGTAAATCCCTTTGAGAACTTTGGTTGAAGAGCAGTATATAAATATCAGTAGTAGTAGTAGTAGTAGTAGTAGTAGTAGTAGTACAACAACAACAACTACTACTACTACTACTACTAGTAGATAGAGGCATCGTCAGGAGTACTCAAAATGGGCAGTTATGCAAGCAGCATTTCCACAGATATCCCCACTGTCCTGAATGGGGAAACCTGTGGAAGTGCTGCTTGCACAGTTCTAAGCAACCCAACATTTCCTTTCATGACCTCAGCGGCCATGGAGTGCAGAATTACATCTCTGCCGTGTTGTTCATCATGTGGGCCACTCATTTTTTTAAAAAAAATACCACTATATATTCCTTCTGAAATTTCTCTAGGATTCTCTATATGAGATATATTTGACCAAAAACATATGTTGTAGAAGTTAGGCAAAACAAACAAACAAACAAACAAACAAACAAACAACAAAAACAAAGCAGCTGTGTTGGTTCATTAGAAAAAAACCCAAAACCAAAACAGGAGTATGATCATAATCTTTTTATTAAGACCAATTAGAACTCACAGAGCAGTGCATTACCTTTCAAGTTGCACAGAATTCTTAATTCTTTTTTTGGTCTACATTACTCACTTTGCTTTTTAATGTTTTATGTTCATTCACTGGTGAGAACTATCAGTTTGAATGCAGCTCTTTCTCTGCTTTGTATCTGAATACAAGGAGGCAGGAATCGGCTCTGTTTGTATGCTTCCATTATAGCACTGATTCTGCCTTTGTAAAATGGGAATTATTGACAGGTTAAGGCTGATCTGTCTCAGTTATGCCTAATGTCAAGATAAAATACAGAAATTGTTAGGGGTTTAAGTGTCAGGGGCTTTTTCTATTTGAAGCTGTTAAAAATAAAAATGGCTCAAAACCATACGAGTCCTGAAATGCCAGCTCAGTTTTGGCTTCTAATCCTGAGGCTTCAGAACTGATCTGGGATTTCAGGTTGTATGTTTGTGAGGGGAAAATGAATACGAAGTACATGAACATGTAGTTCAAAAAGAGCACTGCAGGCAATGAAAGGAAGCGCATTCATGCTTCCAGCTTATTCCCAATTACCCCAATGATACAAGGAACAGAGAGTCATAGTTTGATGAGGACTCCTGGTATGAGGCTAGTAAAGAAATCTGGAGAGGGAGAAAGAGCATATTTATGGAGAATAGTTTGTCCATATTAACATATTAACATTTAATTTCCTGGAACAGGGAATAGCCTTTATCTGCTATTCATTTATGTACTATTAAATACACTTTGTTAGCAAATTGTTCTCTGGGCGTCTCACAACAACACAATAAAAACATCCAATTAAAACACATAACACAAAACAAACCAATTACAAATGAGGCCACCTCAGTGTTTCAGAGGCAAGATGCCTCTAAATACCAGTTGCAGAGGAGCAACAGCAAGAGAGAGGGCTTGCCCTCACTGCTTGCCTTTGGGCTTCTCAGAAGCATTTGAGGCATTTGGTGGGCCACTGTGTGAAACAAGATGCTGGACTGGATGGGCAGAGCTCTTCTTATCTTCTTACATAATATAAAATAACATTCTAAAATGTTTTCAAATCAGTTTTTCAAAGTCTGGAAAGGAACTGGGTGAACAGAAAGGAACCAGGCATCGAAAAGAACAAAGTGACAATGCTAGGCAAGCCTCACTGGGGAGGCTATTCCATAGACAAGGTGCCACCTAGGGGTGTGCATGAACCGGTTAAAGGTGAACCAGTTCCCCTTGAACCGAGCAGGTTCAACAGTTCGATTGTGGACCGAACTGGAGGTGGTTTGGTCCGTGATCAAAGTGTTCACCAAAAGTGAACCCGGTCCGAGGTGGGCTGGGTTGAACTGGTTTAGTGGTTCGAGGGGGCTATACTTGTAAAGGGGAATCTGGCGAGGATTCCCCTTTACAGGCAAAGGGATGAATCCTTAAAAAGGCTTCAAAAGCGCCTTACTGGTCTGGTGGTGGCTATACAGCTGCTCCTAGAAGGCCCCTAATAGTCCCCAAATCTTGCATGTGCAGCTAGTCAATGTCGGAGCTGCATTGCGCAGGTGGGCTGCTGGGGACCACCGGGGGCCTTCTAGGAGCAGTGGTATGGCTGCTGACAGACCAGTAAGGATCTCTAGAAGTCTTTTAAATGATTCCCCCACCTCTTTGCTTGTAAAGAGGAATCCTCACCAGATTCCCCGTTACAAGCATAGCCCTTGAACCAAATTGAACCAGTCCAACTTCGTTCAACCAATTGAGCTGAACTGGCGGCCAATCCAACTGCACTGGGTCACTGTCCCGTGGCATGGTTCAAATTAGGCTCTAATTCTCTCCAAACCACACTAAACGGTTGTGCTCAGACCCCTAGTGCCACTACCCCAAAGGCCCTCTCCCTAGTCACCCACCTCACCCCGTTTGGCAGGGGCACTCAAAGCAGGGCCTCTGAAGATCTTAAGGTCTGAGTCAGAACATATGGGTCAAGTTGCTGTCTCAGGTAACCTGGCCCCAAGCCAGCTTACTAGTTAATTTACTAGTTACTAATTAGTAATTTAATAATTACTAATTTACTCATTAAAGACTCATGAAATTTCATGGGTGGGGAATGGTAGAGTTGATGTTTTGGGAGGGAGAGCTCCAGTCCTTTCTACTCCACTACACTTATTCTGCCCCTTCCACCATCCTGGTTTCAATGCCTGCTCCCCACACAACTTTATCCCCATCCATCAAGTTCTGTCTCTCATTAGCGACCTTAATTTTGGGGCCCACCATAGCCCTTCTCTCCCTTTCATCACCATTGCTTCAGCGTCTCCCTCTTCTTCATTCAGCACCTTTTTCAGAATCTGTGCAGACCCTACTAACCAGTACAGCTTCTCTATCCTCACAAGCAGATGGCAGGCCTGGATCAGGTGAACACTGACCACATCTTTCTATGTCTGTGGCAAAGGTCTCAGTGATGGATGTGAGGGTGAGGAGAATGTGGAATTTGCAACTCCCTTCCTTGCTGTTCATTTCTGAAGCTGTTCTGAGGCTGTTGCAATGGTAGGAGATGGGGCCATCATACATTTGAAGACCCCCCTGTTCTGAAGTTGTGTGTTGGACAATTGTTGTGTATTGGATGGATGGATTCACCTTCACTCATCAACAAAGCAGTCTGGGAGGAGTACCCATTCCTCCTGCAATACTCTCACTACCTTAAAGCTACCTTTGGGAGGTAGAGAAGAGAATCAACACACCTCTGGCACATAACCTCCTCCTCACCTATCCTCCCAAACCTGTCTTTTGGGTTTGAGTTTGGGGAGAAGGAAATATCTTCCCCTTGTTTTTATCTCCCCAACCCTTTCTTATCATTGTCTCCTTGAAGCACCTGAGCATCACCCTACCAGGTTAAACTCAATTGCCCAAACCCAGTCTAATTAAGGTGGTTTCGCAGCGCTTCTGAAAGGTATGTTTGGTCTTTGCTGGGTCCCCATGAGAAGAGAGTTGCATGATTATGAAGGAAAAATGGATAATTCATCTCTGCATGCTTTTTTTCATTTGCACTTGGCGGATAGGTCAAGAAGATCTCATTGGTTCATCATAGATCATTAAAGTAAAAGGGGAGGCAGGATATGTGAGCCACTGTGCTGAAGTACCAGTAGATAGCATCTATATAGTATATACATTGTATATACTATATATATAGCATATTTATAGCATAATGAGCCTGTCACCAATGCTAGCACACCTAGTCCCCACACATGAACTTTGGCAGTTAAAGCACAATTCCACTCCTATGAGTTGCCAATGTACTACTATGGCAGGGACAGGAGAAGAAGAGAAACCTAAGAAAGAGTGACATGATAGCCATCTTCAAATATCTGAAGGTCACACACACAGAAGATGGAGTGGGCTTGTTGTTTCTGGGAGGACTAGAAACAATAACTTGAAATTACAAGGAAGCAGATTTAGGCAAAGCAGAAGGAGGAATTATCCAAGAGCTGTTTGATAGTGACACAGATTCTCATGCAGTGATAAACTCTCCTCCACTAGACATTTTCAAGCAGCGATTAGATGGCTCTCTCTCAGGGGTACTGTAGCCAATCATGCCCTGAGCAGGAGGTTGGACTAGGAGACCTTGAAGGACCCTTCCTACTTCCTATGTCTCCTTAACTGAGCAAAGAAGCACAGTTAAGTTTAGTGCTGATTCTCTTTATCACCACAGGGGGAGAGCAACTGGCCCTATCTTTCCCCAGCACAGCATCCCTCTAGTGTCTGTTACTGCTGTCTATGTTTTGTTTCTTTTTTAGATTGTGAGCCCTTTGGGGACAAGGAGCCATTTTGGCCACCCAGAGACGTAAGTTTGGGCGGGGTATAAATCTGATAGATAAATAAATAAATAAATAAATAAATAAATAAATAAATAAATTTTTTAAACTTTATTTATTTCTATGTAAACTGCTTTGGGAAACGTTTGTTGAAAAGTGGTATATACATATTCTCAGCTGGTCCTCCCTAGGATCCGGGGCTCTGGTGTAGTGTGTGGTGCCTGGGCCCATAGGAGGGCCTCTCTGTGGCCGCCCCTCTTCTTTGGAACACTCTCCCCACCCCCAGATTCATTCAGCCCCCTCCCTGGCTACTTTTAAGGCCCTTCATTTGCCTTTTAATAATTTATTTATTTTTAATTGATTGTTGTTAGTATTTCTCTTGTTCGCCGCCTAGAATCTTTGGAGGAGGCAGTATATAAGAAGTTTCAATAAATAAATAAATAAATAAATATTTGTCATGTTTGTATTCGTACTCTAAAATTCTGTGAGTCTGTGAAACAGTGAAGTAGGCCACTGTGATGATTGTAGAAACTGAAAGGGTTCATGCTACTATTGTAAATCAATAATGGATTGTAGCACCACAGTTGGTTTATTTGTAGTTGAATTTATTTTCTGCCGAGTTCTGCAAAGTTTTGTTTTATGTCCATTTAGTTTCGGCTTGCAACTTTAAGCATCAAGTTGAATGTGATGTGGACACATTTTTATATTCCATGTCCTCCTGTACTACCAGGTGAGTTACACAACACGGCGTTTTATTTCCGGGAACTCTACAGAACAATATTAAAATGGAGTCCTGGTGTGTATGATTGAAGATCAATAGCTTAAAGGGTTGCATAGAGGAAAATGAGCCAAATTGAATTGTGTGGAGTGGGAGTAGGAGAGGGCTCCTTCACAGAAGATAGAAGCAAAAAGAAAAATACCTATGACAGTAGTTTTAAAGTGAAGAACAGTGTATATGAATGAAGTTATGTTTAATTTATTTTATTCTCTAAAGTGCAGATTGTAAAATCTTTGAGATAGCATCAGATGCTCCTGTGATTTAGTGCCAGTTGTATGTTCGGTTCTGAATCAAACTAGGTGGGATGTTTGAGTGCTGCACAAGTATATATATATTATTATGATTACCTCATGATGACTCTTGCCAGCCTCACATTTTATCAAGCCAGGCAAACCTTCTTTCAGCCACTTGCAGCCATGATTTAGGTTCTGCATAGTGTGGCTAACAATGTGAACTATGAACCAGGAAGGTGCCTGTGCATTTCCTACCTCAGGCAGCAAGTCACTGGGTTGCCTTAAGAGCAAATCATGATTCTCTTAGTCTTAGCTGGGTTATGAGTAAATTCTTTTACTGGATTACAAGGCTGACATCATGACTAATGCTGTGAGCATTAACAACATCATGCACGCAGCAACAGCCCCTGTGCTTTTGACCTACGGTTGCCTTGTGTAAAAGCAGGACTATTTTCAGTGCCCCAGAAGCCCGGTTGCAGAGGAATCCCAGAGCATGGTTGTAGGGCATATCATACAGACATCTTTCTGATGCTAAGGAAGTCTTGGTGTAGTCTGTGCTTGGATGTATACCCAAGTATACCACCTTTGTATGGACCCATGTATACCACCTTTGGAGATGGGGCCATAGATAAGTGGTAGAACATCTGCTTTGCATTAAGGATGTGTACGATGTGTTTCATGCACATCTGGGGGGGGGTGAAGAGTGGGCACTTTAAAAGGAGAAAGGCAGGTCTTACCTGCCCCTCCCTTTCTCCTCCACTGCCCCTGCCACCCTCGAGCAGTGCTGTTTGTATTCAGCAGCCAGGCTCTCTGTTTGCCCGGCTGCATCTTGCTGGGAACAGGAAGTTCCCTGTTCCCAGCAGCTTAGAGCAGCAGCAGATGGGCAAACAGAGAGCCTGGCTGCTGAATACAAACAGCACTGCTCAGAGGTGGCAAGGATGGTGAAGGAGCAAGGGAGACCTGCCTTCCTTCTTTTAATGTGCCCGCTCGCCTCCCGCCAAAACTGTCATAGGGCTGGAGAAGACTTCAGCTTGACCTTGGAGAGCCAATGCCAATCACAGCAGGCAATACTGGACTACAAGGACCAAAGGTTCAATTCAGTAAGGAAGGTTTCCATAAGTGGCCTTGACCTGATTGGAGCCAAAGGTGGGGTATACAGTGAAAGAAGACAAAGAAGAATCTAATGCAATTTCTAATTTTTCAGCTTGTATAAATCCAAGGATTTGAAAAAAGAAGCTTGAACAAAATCCAAACCTATATTACATTTCACATTTACATGAGGAAGAATTCATTTATATGGTGCCAGTACCAAGACTGGGGTAAAGCTACATTCATTGTCACCCAAAGCCAGACTAATTTGTGGTTGCAAAAGATCCAGTGCCCTGACCCTAAGTCCCAGTAAAACCACAACAATTGTTTTGATGCTCCATTTTATAAGTGGAAAATAGATCAATATGATATCTTCATAGAAAAGAATATTCAGATTTGCTTTCTGGCTTCTTGTTACACAAATAGCACTATATCTGAGGAAGTATGGCATATCATACTGACAATGCATCTCTGCAGAGCAGGTTCTTGAGGGAGGGCAAGAAAGCATTAGCATAAGATTCCCAGTATATATCTGACTTGGAAAATTTACAGCTAAAGTATGTGGGCCATTGCTCACAATCACTTAGTTCTGCAATGTTTTACATAACCCCCAGGTGTCTGAGAACTCTATCCTCTCAGTCAATCACTCTTTATAATATATTGGATACTACCCAGCCTGATGGGGATGAGACAATATTTAGCATGTAAAGTATAGAAATACATATTCATAATAGAAAGTGTAACATGTTATTTCAGTTTGTTCATGTCTGTAAGGACATGCAAGGTGAAAGACAGATAGAGCAAGTTAAGTGATGTGCTTGTAGATTCACTATGATGTGTAAGATAAAAGAGACCCATTAAATAGTATATCTTATTTATGGAGCAACAGAAGCAGCCCCTATGGATTGTCAAATACCCTATGAAATATCACCAGGCATGATAATGTGTTCTTGCTATTAGTCCTATTGTTTACCAGACCCAAGCAGCAAGATGGTTACTATTACTAAGCAGGTATTTTGAGGGCCTTTTCTCTTCTTTATTTCTAGATAATAAATTGAAATCCACTAAAAAAATGTAGAGTATGTTGGGGAGGACAGACGAGCTGCAGATCAGTGGCAGAGCATCTGCTTTGCATGCAAGGGCTCCCAGGTTCAATCCCTGGCACCCAGGTAGGGCTGTGAGAGACTCTGGCCTGAAACCTTGGAGAGCCACTGCCAGTCAGTGGGAGACAATTCAGAGCTAGATGGACCAATGGTTTGACTCAATAGAACGCAGCGTCCTATGTTCCTAAGGAAAATTACTATCAACCGGCAGACTCCATCAGCTTTAAAGTTTAAAATTGAATGTTAGATTAAAGTTGCCAGAGCCTGTTCAGCGTTTTCCAGTGGGCATCCTATCTATAGGATGTTTCATAAAGATATGAGGGCAAATTAACAGGAGTCACCTTCCCAGACAAGAAAGAACCTGCCCTCCCTTTGAAGCACTCCAAGCAGTCTGACAAATCCTAGTACTTTAAAAGGTTGGGCTCCAATAATTGCTTTGAATTGGACGTGCCACACCTTGAGAAGGTGCATTATTCTGGAGTGTCCTTTCCTCTTCTCGCATCCATGCACCTCTCTCACATCTGAGCCAAGTTCTGAGTACTAACTGAGCTTGTATCCTTAGTTTGTCTCAAATAGTAGTATTTTTAGGGGTGTGCAAACAGGTTTGAGGTCAAACAGGTTCGACCTTGAACCTGTTCAGTTTGACGGTCTGGCTCTGGACCAAATACTCCCCAGTTCAGCTCAACGCCAGACCAAACACCCCCAGCCATTGCATAGCCTGGCAGAGGCCCAGTCTGGTTTGGGTCCAGTTCGGACTCAAATCAAACCGGGCTAGCCGGTTTGTGCACACCCCTATTTTTAAAAGAGCTAAACTCCACTTTGAAGACTGAACTTGCCTTACCCAGTTTCCTAATAATGAGTGACCTTTCCAGTCCCAAATCCTTCTGAGAAGAAATTAGGTATATTCTGTATGTCCTTCCTCTCCCTATTAGGTTCTTATTTAAAATATTAGCCTTTGTTGCCTTCTGGATAGGTGACCCACCTCTGATTCCTGACTAATGATTACACTGTTGTGCAAAATTTAGACTGATGCAATGGGCCAGAGAAGAAAAATTTCTTTGTTATCACTGCTGCCATCTCATTGGTTTTCGGTGGGTTCCTGGGCATGCTCAGACACAGGTGGGTAGGAGGCTGGTGGTGGCATGGGTGCAACCCACTGCTGGTGGGCCCTAGGCTCCCTAGGCATGCCCTCTGGAACATAGGAAGCTGCCATATAATGAGTCAGACCATTGGTCTGTCTAGCTAAGTACTGTCTTTCTAGACCGGCAGCGGCTTCTCCAAGGTTCCAGGCAGGACTCTCTCTCAGCCCTATCTTGGAAAAGGCAGGGAGGGAACTTGGAACCTAGATGCTCTTCCCAGAGCGGCTTCATCCTCTGAGGGGAATATCTGACAGTGCTCACACATCTAGTCTCCCATTCATATGCAACCAAGGTGGACCCTGTTAAGGGGACAAGTCATGCTTGCTACCACAAGACCAGCTATCCTCTCCTAACCGTCAGATGCAGGGGGCATGGTCATATGCGGAAATGGTTCCCAGCCTGGCTGGGAATGCATCTCTCTGCCTTGTGAGGCTGGAAACCCAGTGCTGGCTGAAACATCTTGTGAATGGGGCCAAGTGGCCCCTTTTCTGCATATGGCCATGTCCCCTGCATCAGATGTCAGACACACAGACCATGGGTAGGTTGGATGGGGTGGCTCAATCTTTGGACCCATCCGTGCACAATGGTGGCTCTGCCCCTGCTCAGACAGATTTAGTTCTGATTTCTACCACCTTGCCGCCTGCTCAACTATCTAAATATTTTGAGAACTTATTTAATCTAGGGAGTAAGAACTCAACAAATCCTGGCAAGTAAACACTGGAAAGATATCATGCCAATTGGTCTTCCCAACCACTATTTCATATGTCAACCAGCATATGGCCCAGGATTGCCCCAAAATCCATTTCAACAAATCCCAGTGCATAATATGATCTATTTCTCTTTCTGAGTGGACCATACTAATAGGTCTCCTCCATCTGCAGAGGCCCCTGACTGCTGCAATCTGATCCATAATAAGTTGATGATCTGACCGTGACAAAGATGTAGTCAGAATGCCTCCCTCTTTGGGCTATTATAACTCTGTGATTCTGCAACACTGGCTTGTTACATGTTCTAGGTAGCAGATAATTTCTGTGAGCGATCCCCATTTTGGGAAATACACAGAGATCGTATATCAATCTGCAATAGACATGGATTGTTTCTCTGTCAACTGTGAGAGCTCAAGAGCCCAATGTGGAAGCCTGCAGTACATAGACTGGAGAGAAAGCACACAGATTATGTTCTTGTGGCAATCTAGGTACAGAGATCAGATCACTTACAAGAGGAGCTTGTTGACTGAGAAATGCAACATACGCATTGCCCCTCACAGAATGCTTAAAGTAAAAATACAATTGTGTATTGACTGTAAAAGAAAAGTGGATAGGTGCTTAGACTGATTTACAGTATTTGAGGTCATGCCCAAAAGCAGAAGAATAAAATTTACTGTTTACCATCACAGCACTTAGAATTCTCCTTTAGAATTCTCTTTTAAAATGTGTTCATTTGGTGCATTGAGCTTCTTTGTACAATAAAATATCAGCATTGCTATTATTTATGTGACTGAGATTTTAATGATGTGGATCATTGCCTTTATCCATTGGTTCTGATTAATAGGTTAGGTCCAAATCTCATGCCAAGTCATGCTTGAAAGTTATAGCCTCTGACCCCTTTCTCTTGTTGGCAATGTATTTTGCTGGAATAAATGGTTTTGCATATTGAGTTATTTAAGCAAAATGATTCTGTGTCAAAATCTGGTTGGTCTTCAGCAATCAGTTTTTTATGTCATTGATACTAATATTTAATTCATTATAACATTTTTTCACTGGATATTCGTGGGATTTTGTTAGACACAAGCTGTCACCATTTAACATAGTTCAGTGTCAGTCCTGACCTAATTTGAATTCCCTTACCAAGTTTTCTTCTATCCTGACAGTGAAACTATTCTCACAATCAGCAGAAACCGGGCTAAGGGAGCCCTGCCTGGTTTCTGCTGCTTGTGTGTACCAATGGGAGCTGCACAGCTCCCGGCGGCAGCTAGGGGGCAAGCCCCACTTAAGGAGCCTGCCACTTAACACGGGTATTGGGCATGACAACACCTCCAAAATGGGTTAACAGATTGTGTGGCTGCTGTGGCTGCTTGCAGTGGATAGTCTGCCGCTATCCACTATCAGCCATGGCAGACACAATCGGTGGTGGTGGTGGTGGTGAGGGGGATCCCAGAAATGCATCACACACTTGTGTGGTGTATTACTGGGGCTCCAGGGGTGGGGCATCACATGGTGACACTTCCCTTCACCTGATTGGCAGAGCTGCTGGGTGAGGCACAGGCGGATGGCAGGAGATGGCAGGTGAGCTGGCACGCCCTCAACTCCTGCCTGTGGCTTCCAGTGGCATCTGGTGGTCCACTGTGCGAAATAGGATGCTGGACTAGATGGGCCTTGGGCCTGATCCAGCAGGGCTGTTCTTATGTTCTTATGAGAGCTACCACTCATCTACACCACCGATCTGCCTGCCCTGAGACCTGACTGCGATCATCTGCAGGGAGGTAAGCACTTTTGGGCTTCCTCCATTCAAAGGGGTAGCCTCCTCACATGATCATGAGGATCGCTTCTTTACTTGCTATGTACAGTGACAAGATAAAGGAGGAAAAACAAAGCAAAGCTAGACAACACAAAATTCTCTAAGCATAAGAACATAAGAACAGCCCTGATGGATCAGGCCCAAGGCCCATCTAAGCCAGCATCCTGTTTCACACAGTGGCCAACTTTTATTGCATCCCAATAGCAGTCATCCTGTTCCCTTCATATATTTTTTGCATCCAAAACCTTCTTAAAATATTTCTACATTCCTGCTAGTTCAGGTTTTATTGCATGCAGTTCTGAATGAAGCTTTTGAGAACTTGAAGAGAAGCAGGCTGCCTTTTGTGTCTGAAATGGAGCTGAAAAAAATCCATGAGAAAACATCCTATTGTACACACAAAGTCTCTCAGGAGAAACACAACACTAAAAAAGAGACATTTCTGCTACAATTTTTTCTGTTAAAATTTATGAGCCTGTCAGTCTATCAGTTGAAAGGGTTTCCGTTTTTGGCCTAATGCCGTGAGTTTGATATCCATGGCTTTGGTGGCAAAGTGATTTGTTTCCTTTAGCTAGGACCTTTTTGGTGGCTGAATTATATTTCAGTTATCCCCTGTATCCATAGTTACAGTATTTTTCCATTGACACAGCAACCCTTCTGGTGAAGTTTCCTCATCCCTCAGCCAACACACTTCTTTGGTAAAATCTAATTGCTGTTAGACAGCAATTTCTCTTCCTCACATCTCTTCCCAATGTTTGCATTGTACCAAGGAGGCTGATCTCAAACTACAGGGAGAAAAAAAATCTCTAAATTGGTATCAGGAAACAAAGCAAACTGTCATACCAGGCCTGGAAAAAGTGTTGCAAGTGTTAAACATAATATAACTTGTAAATACAAGCAGACTGGTAAAACAGGGCTGACATCCTGACCAATGAACCAGTGGTACAATAGAAAAAGCACCAGTGTAGCATCAGTTTTAAAGAGTTCCAGAAGGGGTGTGTGTGTGTGTGTGTGTGTGTGTGTGTTTTTTTCACTGACCTCTTCTTCGCCTGGAAGGCCTTTGTGTCATCTAAAAATATGTCCCTAAGGGCTGCATGACCCTCAAGGACATATTTTTAGGTCTCATAGAGCACTTCCTGGGGAAAGAGAGCTTGTTGAAATTGGCTTCCCCTGCTGAGTCAGCAGTGGAGCTGAGTTAGTTGAACTTTTCAGAACCACCAGTGCTTCTCCCATTGCACCAGTACTTTCTAAGTCAGGATGTCAGCTCGTGGCTAAATCATATGCAACACAACACTGATGTTGGCCATTGGCTGGCACTGCTGCACATATGGCAGACAGCTCTGTTGCCAATTATTTCTTGTTTATACAGTCAGACAGGTGTTATTGACTGGTTTGTTTTATCCAGACATCAAGTCCTTCCCAAGGACCTGGGATGGCTGAATTTTATTGTCAATATTGTTGCTGTTGTTACAGATATCGTCACAGAATATAGGCTGTTCCCAGTAAAGCTGCTTTTTGTAATTGGCTGATGGTGATTTCTGTGGCCCCTATGGTGCTGAGGTGCTCTTCAAGGTCTTTTGGAACTGCACCCAGGGCGCCAATGACCACTGGGATGATTTTGGTCTTTTTCTGCCACAGCCTTTCAATTTCAATTTGTAGATCTTTGTATTTTGTGATTTTTTCTTTGTATTTTGTGATCACAACACTGATCACAACACTGATGTTGGCCATTGGCTGGCACTGCTGCACATATGGCAGACAACTCTGTTGCTGCTGCTGCTTCTTCTTCTTCTTCTTCTTCTTATTATTATTATTATTATTATTATTATTATTACATTTATATCCTGCTCTTCCTCCAAGAAGCCCACAGCAGTGTACTACATAGTTAAGTTTCTCTTTCACAACAACCCTGTGAAGAGAGAGAGAAGTGACTGGCCCAGAGCCACCCAGCAAGTATTATGGCTGAATGGGGATTTGAACTTGGGTCTCCCTGGGCCTAGTCCAGCACTGTACAACTGTGGGCAAACAGTTTTAAGCAGTTAGCACATGCACAACACCACTGGTGCTGCCTGTCATGAGTGCAGTAGCACCCACCAATGGCCACCACCGGCATTGCACTTCATGTTGGCCACTGAATTCAAACAAGGTATCTCTTGCTCTTCTGATTTTCTTATTAAGGTCATGCACTTTCATTCCCCTTCTTCCACCTCTACTCCCAATGCTAACTGTCAGGGATATGCAAATCGATTCAGGTACAAATAGATTTGTACCTGAATCTAGCTGATTTGGGTGATTTGGAGTCAAAACAAATCACCCCTGTGGACCATTGGCTAGATTTGGGTCCAAATCGAATTGCGCCTGATTAGATTTGAATCAAGATTTTGATCCCTCCCATTAATTCCCCCAGATTCCCAGCTGTCATTTTTTTTAAAAAAGCTAAGCTCTAGCTCTTATAGAAATGGAGTTATGGAGCAAAATGTGTGGTCATTATTTTTCAAATGGTGTATAATAACTTTTTCTCATAATGAATCCCTATGAGGATTCATTACACACCTTCGTTTCTTCTATTCATTTTGACTGTCTTTTTGACGGTGCCAACTGTCAACTGCCATGTGCCAACCTCACTCCACTCCCACCTGCAAGGCAGTGGGGTACTACTCAGTTTATGTTATAGGATTTTTTCAAGTGTTTAAGCTCTTTGGTGTCTAATAACCTTTCCTCATAATGAATCTCTATGAGGATTCATTACATGCCAAAGAGTCTAAATAACTCAACAATTCTTAAAATATAAACTGAGTACCCAGTGGCTTGTGGGTTGGGCGGGGGTAATTGGAACATGGTATGCCACTAATTACCCACCCCCACCTGCAAAGCAGTGGGGTCAAAATGAACAGAAGAAATGATGGTATGTAATGAAGACACCAAAGAATCTAAACTCTTCAAACAATCATTAAAAAAAAAAATAAACTGAGTACCCCAGTGTGTGTATGTGTGTGTGTGTGTGTGTAGTTGACACATGGCAGTTGACAGTTGGCACTGTCCAATGACAGTCAAAATAAACAGAAGAAAAGAAGGTGTGCAATTCATTCATTATGAGGGAAAGTTATTATATACCAAAGAATCCAAACACTTGAAATAATGACCACACATTTTGCTCCATAACTCCACTTCTATAAGGGGTAGAGTTTAGCTTTAAAAAATGAAAGCTGGGGGTCCATGTTAGGGTTAGGATAGGGCAACTTCGAATCCCCATTATTTCCTATGGGGGAAATCTACAAAATCATTAAAAACTAAAAAATGCATTAAAAATCAACCAAGTGCTCCTCCACCTTGAAATTTGGGTGGTAAGCGGCACCCATGGGGACCTACCTACCATCCAAATTTGGTGCCCCTAGGACCTTGTTAAGTGGTCCAAATAGATCCAAATCTGAATTGAATTGAATCAAATACAAATCGAATCTGGGGGTGATGGGGGGATAGATTTGGACACAAAACAAATCAGGGATGATTTATTTTGGGCACAGATTGAATAAAAAAAATTGATTTGTGCACATCCCTGATTCACATAGCATTTGAAAGAATCCATGATTAGCAGTCCTCAGGCTAATCAGTAGCATATTGAATCACCTCCTAGAAAGCCTAGCTGGGCATTGATTCAGAATGGTCAGCTCTATGCCAACTCCAAAAGCAAAATTGGTAACAGAACTTGGGAAGTGAGGAGCTGGGGGAGGGGAAGATTTGCCAACTCACTGCCTAGGCTCTTAGCACCATCTGTTGTTGGCAACAAGCCTGAGAGAACTACTCATTTATCCCCTCCATCAGCAATAGGCCACTAGAGTAAGTGAAAGGAGGTGCATGGGAAAACGACAAGTTAATTGACACAAGTTGCCATCATATGCAAGTTGATGCCTATCAAATTTTGGTAAGTGGGCTCTCAGGAATCTTTCTCATTCATATAAAACAATATAGCAATATCTGCGGAGAATGGGGGTTGGTGGCAGGGGTGTTTGTTTTTTCTGGATGTTAAAATGGTATCTCAGGTATCTAGGAGCCTTGATTTACTAATATATCATGATTCAGTTCAGACAGCATTTGTTATACCTTATCTTCTCAAAACACACACTACATTTTGTTCAAAGCATGGGGTTTTGGTAAAGGACCAAATGGTGCTTTTTTCAACAATACTGTAGTACTAAAATCTCTGTGACATATCAAAACATTCTTTTTGCTTTTAAAAGCAGGTCAGCTTTATATGGCGAATTGTGGTTTTCTAACATTAGAGATTCTGAGGCTATTCCCATGATCAGGAGAAATCGGGCTAGGGGAGCCTAGCCCGATTTCTCCTGACCATCACGGTTAACCCGCCAAAGTAACCCTCCCCTTAAACCAGGTTTGTGGAGCGAGCGCAGTGCATGCTGGGAGCTTCCGGGGGCCACGTGGCCCCTGAACTCCCCAGCCCTGTCTGGCTCCGTGACGGAGCCGGCAGTTGTGTGGGCGGCCGCTGTGGCTGCCCAGAGCAGACTGTCTGCTCGTCTTCAGGGAGAGCAGGCTAAGTTCGCTCTCCCCGCAAACCCCCTAGATGTTCTTCACACTAATCGTGTGAAGAGCCTCACTATCTTGTTTATATTAGAAATTGGTTTAAAGTTAACATTGTTTTAAAGTAAATAACATACAAAGCCTACACTCCAGTCCTAAACAAGCCCCATTAACATCCCTGCTTGTGTGGTAGTGCAATCATGTCCTTGCTGCGTTGGTATAGTGCCATGATTTCTTTACATGTGTTGTGTTAGTCACATCCCCTCCTATGCATACAGCCTATATAAACAACCAAGCCACCAACCCCACCTTGTGGGGTGGGGTGTTCTTACCTAGAATAAGCTGGGTTTTGGTTTCAACCTGCTAAGTGGTAAAAATAATTTGGCAACACATTAGGTTTCAATTTGTGGTAAAATAGCCCTCTGCAGTCACCAGAGGGCTGGTTCAGATGATAACGTTCTCTCCAGAAAGGGCCCACATGAGTAATAAGAGGGACATGCAGACTGCATAGCTCCTGAAATCTTTTGCAGATATATGACGTCCTCCCAGCACGTTCTTTTATTGTTTAAATGAGTATTTGGGTGTGTGTGTAGAGCAGTGGTTTGGATGACCATCACCCCCCCTGCTATAAAGGAGCATGCTGGGAGATCTTTGGACATCTCCGAAGGGCATCCAGGCAGGTGCACTCTTGGCATGTCCCCCTTCTTAATCACATTTGGAGTGAGGAAGTATTGTCTAAACCAGTCCAGAATGTATTGGAGGTGAATGATCAAATATTTCGTTTTGCCACCCAGGGGAGGATGCCACCTTATCTTCCCCCAGACAACCAAGTAGTTCCTCTTCAGTGTACCTCTCATGTGCCCATGTGGGGAGCCCTGCTCTGTGCAGCTCCATGAAGCACGGGGCAGGGCGGAGGGATCTGGGGCTGGAACTCTTTCCTGTCTCCGGGCATCCCTCAGTGCGGCACATGCATTGCATTGGGGATTCACCCTTCAGACAGGCACTCTTTGTGCCCACCTCTGTGTGCAGCCCAAGGAAGCACATGATACCCAGTAGTTGGGTTAAGGGTGCAAGAGCACCCTTTACCTTGGCTAAAAGTCAGTTTTATTAAGGATGTTAGGTGGACAGGGCGCAGAGAGATCCACGAGGATCCTGCTGCTTCTCACGACCAACCTAACCCTGCAAGGACAGCCCAGGCAGAGTTGGGCTGGTTGTGAGAACAGCCTCTCAATGTAAATTGTGCTTAAAATTATGATCTAGTTCAACTTCTGGATAAGAACAAGAAAGAGTCATGTGGTCCCTTATAGACTAAAAATTTTATTGAAGTGAAAGAAGTGGACTTTAGTCCACAAAAGTGGATGCTTCAATAAATGTGTTAATTGTTAAGGTGCTATACGCTCTGTTGTTGCTTTTGATACAACAGACTAACAGAGCTACCTCTCTGGAAATATTTCTGCTTAAGAATTAAATGATTGGTTCCCAATTGGTTGTCCTGATTATTCTAAGCAGTAATGTAACTAGAAGTAGAAAAATATATAAATGGTATGGTCAAAACACATGTCCCTTACCTTATTTCTTTACCATTCAGCCAGGTATATGGCATAAGTATTCCTATTCAAGCGGCCACCTTATTGTGTGCCATTAATTTAAAAAATACAGTGTGTGTACATTTTGTGCAATATTTTTCTTCTGTATATGTTTCCAAAGGAGAACACAGATCCAATAGGCATCTGAAGATTCCGCAGAGAATTAACATTTTGTTTTCACAGTATTACAATAGGCCTTGTAAATTATTTTTAAAAGACACTGAGAAACAGGCAGTATGGATCAGAGGAGAAGTGGTGGGGGGGGGGAGGTGAAGTAGGAATGCAATCTCTTTAATATTAAATGATGTGAATTAATATTTAATGGAGTAAAAGACACATCTTGGTTTGTGTTACTGCTTACAGGAAAATGGGCTGTGTTAATCTGCACTGAATTGTCTAGAGGATAGTCGAAGTGGTGAAAAGAACAAAGCTGAGAAATGTTGCAGCTCAACCCTAACATGTGCCGGAGAGCCCCTTGCCACATCCGGTAGGACAAAATATAGAATTTCTACAGGGTTAAAAGCACTGAGATTCTATAGAAAATCTGTATCAGAATGTTTGAGTAGACTCTACTTCTGTATACAAGCTTGGCAATAAACAAGGACATTTAGGAAAGTGATATTTGAGTTATTTGGTAGAGAATTACAATTAAATGTTTACGTAAGCCCAGGGTATTTGGATGGGTGATTATGCAGGGGAAAGGTTTTGTATAATTGTACCTGGCTTAAACATACTGAAACCAAAAGTACAGGCCTAAGGGGAGGTAGAGTTAAGGAACAGGAAATGTTACAGTAGCATGAAGGTGTTAATGTAATCCAATCAGACATGAAGACATTCTGAATATAGACAATCACATATACACCCTACACTTAGCTCTCCTCTGCCTACTAGTTACAGACATATGGTCTTCTCTCAAAGGGTCTCAGAGCAGCAGGTTAGTTTACATACCATATGTATGCAATTGGTAGGCACCGCAGGGTTGCATTAAGGTTACTGCATCTGCCCTAACTCAGAATTTCCTTGTACATGCAGGCTTGTATCGGGCTGTAATGTTATTTTAGCAGCTTTTGTGTTAGATTTCAGTTTTGAAAAACAACATTGGGGTTTCCTTTATTTTCTAATTCATGTTGACTTTGTAAAAGCGCCTCCAGAGAGGTAGAGTCCTATCATGTGATACAAAAAAATTCATACAGAAATATTTATCCGAGAGAAGAACATAGTCCTGAAATTTAAGGTACCTGCTTGTCTCTGACATGCCACTGTTGCAGAGAGCTGATTAGTCACAAACAAAAATGTGCTTGATAAAAAATATTCATTAAAAAAATGTCCTAGAAAGTAATTTTTGCTCCAAGTCCAAAGGTCTAAGCTGAGGTCTACATTTTCAGAAGCAGCAAATGCTCTTTAAGCTTCTTTGACTAAGTACTTGGGTCATATGGCATATTTGGACTCACTGGCTGGATAAATGTAGCTGTTCTATTTTAGCTTACTGTTGTGGCTTCACACAGTTTCACATCTGAAATTCATTCTCCACCTATCTTGAATTATTCATTTAAGCATCTTTGTTGTTATGTTATTTGTCACCGTAAACTTAGTCACTAGTTAGAGAAAGAAACACAAAAGCAAAAAGAAACCCACAAAATATATTTTCCAAACTCAAACAGCTACTTCTTTTATCCAGTTCTATTTTCCACACATGCTCTGACACGACCAGTATCCAGACTCCAGATGTGATAGGTACTTGATTAACCACATATCAAGTACAACTTGGTTGGTTACTTGCATCTTCCTAAATGTGATTTAAACGGATGCAGATGTGGACTGTAGATATACTTCTGCATATGTAATGTAGGTAAAGTTTTGTTTGCCCAGAAGCTTTTTCTGACATTGTGGTAAACACTGAGGCCACAACCTGAAAAGCCAGTTTAGGCATTGGAGAAGCTTGCACATAGCCAATAGAAAATTTGACTCTTTCCCCTGAAAATGCAGATTTTCCAAAACTATATCAAAATTTGCTTTGAAATTCTGCCTCAGGATCTAATCAGATAAATTGCAGTGGCCATTTCTATACCCTTCATGTTGGAGGCAGCAGGTGACCACATAGGGGTCAACAAGCATCTGAATTGGTCCTCTAATTTTCAGCCATGAACCATGAAGAAAAAACGCAAATGGAGTTTATATAGGTTCAATCTAACAAACTTCATGACCAAACCAACACTTCAGCTGCCATCACTCAATTGACTTTCTAAAGAATTGCAGTGGTGTAGTAACTGTGATTTAAATCCTCAACTTATAAGAACGTAAGAACGGCCCTGCTGGATCAGGCCCAAGGCCCATCTAGTCCAGTGTCCTGTTTCACACAGTGGCCCACCAGATGCTGCTGGGAAGCCCACAGGCAAGACCAGAGGTGAGGGCATGCCCTCTCTTCTAGGGATGTGTACAAACCTGTTCTTTTACAGGCCTCTGAACAGGTTCGAACACTGGTCAGTTCGAACATTTGACAGGGTGGTGATAGGACTTTAAGGGCAGGGGAGGGTGCACTTACCCATCCCCCTGCTTTCCCCCTGCAGGCGCTGGAGTTTTGTAAAATCCTTCAGGCAGCAGCATACCTCCCTGCCACCGCTGCTTCTTTGGTCAGAAGTATCAGGCATGCATACTGGGCATGAATGAGCATGCCTGGTGCAAGTGCACATCGCGATCATGCATGAGCCTGTCTGACGTGCGCGAGCACGTGTGCGCACGCCTGGTACTTCCGGCTGAAGAAGAAGAAGGGGCAGTTGGGAGGTACGCTGCCTCCCCAAGGGTAAGTTACCTCCCCAAAGTAAGTGCACTGCCCCCACCCTTAAAGTCTTACCCCCCATCTCTTCAAGCCATCCTCACCTGGTTCCATGGACATCCCTACTCTCTTCTGCTGTTGCTCCCCTACAACTGATATTCAGAGGCATCCTGCATCTGAGGCTGGAGGTGGCCTATCGTCCTCATAGTAACCATTGAAAGAACTCTCCTTTTCCAAACCCCTCTTAAAGCCATCCAGGTTGTTGGCTGTCACCACATCTTGTGGCAGAGAATTTGTTTGTTAATTATGCATTATGTAAAAAAAGTACTTCCTTTTGTTGGTCCTAAATTTCCTGGCAATCAGTTTCATGGGATGACCCCGAACGTTATGCAAGAGGAAGAAAAATTTCTCTCGATCCACTTTCTCCACACCATGCATGATTTTATAGATCTCTAGCATGTCTCCCTATAATTGTCCTTTTTCTAAACTAAAAAGTCCCAGGTGCTGTAGCCTTGCCTCATAAGGAAGGTGCTCTAGACCCCTGATCCTCTTGGTTGCCCTCTTCTGCACCTTTTCTAGTTCTACAATGTCCTGCACAGGACCACTCAGCCCACAATTTCTCATGAATTGGTTCTGCGGTACACAGTTTGTACAGCTGAAGAGGAGACCTGTTAATAATAAGCAGGGCTGTGCTAGCCTTTGGAGTTAAAAGTATGACTTAAAAATTTTTTTTTTGAAGTGCTTTACATTTGATAAAATTAACACGTTAATCTTCAGAATTGTGCCATTAAGTCGGTGTCGACTCCTGGCGACCACAGAGCCATGTGGTTTTCTTGGCAGAATACAAGACTGGTTTACCATTACATATTCCTACCACGCAGTATGAGATGATGCCTTTGCCATTGTCACTGAAGTGAGCATCCGTCTCCAGCACCTTCCAGTATCGCTGCTGCCCAATATAGGTGACTACAAATATATATCTACTAGGCACAGTCTGGGAAGCACACCGGTGGGGATTCAAACTTACTGGCTCTTGCTCCCAAGGGAAGCTGCTTCCCTGCTGCACCACTGCAGCTGATAATCTTCAGAATAGGGTCTTATAATCCACAAGAATTAAAGCCATGCTCACTAGGGCTATGTGAAGCATCCCTAATTTGATTTGAGGGTTGCCTCTGTGCTTTGGCGGGGGTGGTGGTGGTCCAGAAGAATTTCTAATGCAACTTGGTGTTGAAGTTTCACCTCCTTCCTCACTTTGCCACTCCCTCAACCCCTGTAAGTACTTACTAGCATGGGAAGGAGACAAACTGGCTCTACTTTTATTTTTCCTAAGCACAGAAAAGAAGCAGTGTCTTCTACAGCTTCGCTTTTAAAATGAAACCTACAAGATGATTCTCTGGAAATTTTAGTCTTTTCTGGGGCTGGGGCTTTTTCTGTAGCACCAAAGAAGACTACACTTCCATGAAAACCTTGTGTTATTTAGAGAACTGCAGAGGGAGGAGCATAGAAGCAGGTCTGCCCAGGGGCGTAGCAAGGTTGGAGTGGGCCCAGAGACAAGATTTTAAAATGCCCCCCCCCCAAAGTCCAGGGCCTCCGCACACCCCAGGCCCCCAAGGATTTAAGTCTGATATTCCAAAATAAGTATGCTGCCTGGAAATACATTTCACTGAACACACACACACACGTCACAATATATAGTGATATACATTGAGTACTATACATTTGTATTACTTTTAATGCCTAGAACACACTAGAAAGATGAATTATTAAAATGGGCCCCTCGCTGCAGATTAGCAAAGGAGACTTTCAACCATGCAGGGTGAACCTATGTTTGTTTTCTCAGAATTCTGAACAAATTCAGTCAAGTTTGATTGCAGGAGGTTTTTCACAGGAGGCTTTTAAAGCCCTTTAAGACACATCTCCTCTGGAATGGAGGTGCTGCATTCACATGTTGGCCAGACTTACCCTGAAGTCCCTGCAAGTTATTGGGGAGCAGTTCACACACAAGAAAAATAAAATAAAAGCACAAGACATGCTTCACAGTTCTCACTCAGACCTTCTGGGTTGCAAAACAACTTGAACATAAGTGCATTTATAAATGAATGAATGAATAAATAAAATTAATAAAATACTGTTCCAGAAGTTTTTGCAATTTTCTGCCATGAAACAAGCCACTTATAGGACTTTTTAGATAGTTTTTTTTAAGTCAGCAAATTTTCCAAGCTGTTTCAAAATAAATATTCAGAGACTTCTTGGTCCCTCCCCCCCCCCCCATATCCAAGCCCTATGGCAAGCAGATCCCTATATATGGGGGGGGGGGGGGGGCGGGAAAGGTAACCACAAAAAGGAGTTCACACTCTACCTGGCAAATGCTGGTCTGGGTTAAGCAGGGCAGCAAGGGGTCTTCTGCTGCAGAGAACACTCTGGCTGCCTCCTCCTTCCTGGCTTGCTTGGGCCCTACTCCAGTTCAGGCTTCACTGCGGCCTACACGGAGGCCTCCCTGGAAGCCCCGCCCACCCGCCCATCAGCTGAGAGGCGGGAGAAAAGGAGCTCTTTGCCGCTTGCCTGCTGCTTCGATTGCGGCCGGCAGAACAAGCAGGAGAGACGGCGAAGAGGGCAAGTGGCTGAGAGGCTATGGGGCTGGGCAGGGGGCAATGGGGAGTCACATGAGGTGCCTCTGGGGTGCCCCTCCAGGCAGTGGGGCCCCCAGACAACTGTCTCCCCTTGCCCTATCATTGTTACGCCTGGGTCTGCCTCCTCCTGCCCATGCCTTTTGTAGTAACAAGTTAAACATACCTACAGGGAACCAGTGAGGGTGTCAAGGCAGTGGGGAGGGGTCAAAGTGGTTGAATCACACCTGAAGTGAATTGAGGCAATTCAACCAAGACTGTTTCAATTTGGATTGAACCAGCGGTCTGCTGGTTTGGATCTGAATCAAAGCTTTAGTGATCAAATTGGGCCCAATCAATTTTGAATCAAACCAGCTACCAAAGTTTCACAAGCTTTAATACTCACTTTTATTTGCAGTCAAACATGCTTCATCAGCACTGGGCAGAACACACACAAAGAGAAGGTTTTAATATCTAATTTTTAAATGGTCTGATTACTGCAAGAGGATAGTCAGGACACCAAGGAACAGGTCTGTATGAATAAGGAACAGATGGCGGAAGACTGCTAATGTCAACTATTGCATTTCTAGCCAGTTATAGATAGATCACTTTAGCATTATAGATAGATCACTTGGGTAAGTGTCTGCACAACCTAAACAGATGATGCACCGTCCTCTTCCCTGGTTTTCAAGAGAGAGCAAAAGAGAGCAAACAGTTGATACCTTTTGTGGGCAACATCAGTGAAAATAATGATGGATATGACTAATGAAAATGTGTTTTATCTTCAAATGGACATAAATAATATTGGGCCCAATTCACAAGTCTGCTCTGCACATGGCTAGCCATTATTTCTTTCAACCGGACTTGCACCTTGTATGTGGCAAAAAGGATCGTCTGTATCATATGCCATGAGAACATGTTGTGATTTCATATCGTTCTACCCAATCCATGTTAGGGAGGCTTGTTATAGCATGCAAAACCATGTTATGGTTGTGATAATAAATCTTGTATGAATATGGACAAGGATTTTCCCCAAGTGTATCTGGTATCAGGGTGTTTGTGTTTTTTAACATATACTCGAGAGACTATGGGGAAAAGTGAACCCAGGTTAACAAAAAAAAAAAAAAAAAAGCACAGCTACTGTGAACCCAAAAGGTTGTGAGAATGAGTCCATAGGAAAGTGACATGGCAGACTCATTGGAAACAGAAATTTCTGTAGCATGTGGGTAAGGAGGCTCTGAAGAGATGCCCTGGAAGTCCATGTACAGCTTCTCCAGGCCTCCTATATGCATGCTGTTGCCCCAGAGGGCTAAGGCTTTCAAATGCTGCTTGCACTCTGGAAGATTGGAAACAGATTGAGATTGAGGGTCAGCAATGTGTTTCCAATCTCACAGAGTCCTGCCAGAGCTCAAGCAGCAGCATTCAGAAGCCTTAGCCCTCTGGGGCAACAGCATGCATGTAGGAGGACTGGGGGCTCCTGGTGTGTCCTCACACAGCTTCCTTACAAGCATTCTTCCTAAGTCGGAATGGCAGCCAGTGATTTTTTTTTTTTTTTAAGAAAAGAAGTCACTAGCATCTGAAAGGGTAAAAAGAAAGAGAGACATCCCAATAATTATGGCATATGTGGGTGGCTATCATTTTGCAAGCCAGGACAATCATACAGGCACTGCCTGGCGCAAGCTGCCTCAGCTTGTGACATCAGAGAGCTAAATCTATAACCACAATAAAATAAAACAAAATCTAATGTCAGACACAACTGTGAGAAGGAACTAAAATGAATATTTTAGTACCTCCTACTCTAAAACTGTACTTTCCTCAAGTACTATCTGAATGTTTGCTAGTGGAATATATATGCTGACACACACTCATTCATACACACTTCAAAGGACGAGCAATCTACTGGAGGGAATAAGCCCCTTACACTGTGAAAGTTCATTCTTAGCCTGTCAAGCTGGTGCTTCATTACAATGCATTGCTAAATCTAAAAGTGTCTGCTATGGTCAGTCGCGAGTCGTACAATAATATTGCCCCTCTGCTCCATTTGGAAATTCAAAAATGTTCTACAAGGCAGGAGCCAGCAGAGCTTGTAATGTTTAAGGTAATGCTCAGATGAGGGTCAATGCTTTACTGAGCTGTTCTGAGAGATTTTGCATCCAGGCATGAGGAGATTCTTTCTTTTCCCCTTTCCCCTCTTCCTTCCTCCCTCCCTCCCTCTTCCTCCCTCCCTTCCTTCTTTCCCCCCCTTCCTTCCTTCCTTCCTTCCAACTGTAGACAAAGGGTGCTGAAGTGAACTGATTTTATTTTTGATGCATGTATTTTTTCTGAATTGCATGAAACTACAATTATCATTTTATTATTTTATTTTTTTAAAAACACAGGTTGGAAGAAACTGTTCATACAACCATTTTTGAGATGAAACCTCTTGCATTTCCCCCTATGTTAATCTTGTGAATAGATTGCTGCATATTCCTAAATACCATATCATATTTTCAAAGATTTGGTAAATATTTTACAAGATCTGGTACTGCTGATTATCATTTGCCAAGTGTTCTACACACAGTTTACCAGGCATCTGTACAGAATGTGTGATAGAATTACACAGTTTTAGCACATGGCAAGAGGATACCAGTGCCCAATGACGCCTTTGGTCATTAGTGTACCGAATGCTCCAAAAGGGGCTCAGGTGAAACACAAAGGAGACACCAGCTGGCACTGGGGAAAAGATAAGGCTAACGTTAAAAGATACAAGAGCTCTTCTCGTGATTGGTGAGAAGAGCTCGTGGGCAAGCTGTAGGGTAGACGGGTTTAGCTTACCTTCCCCTCAGACTATCTCCACTTCATCCCTGGGTGGGCAGATTGTGCACCGCCACTGCGCACCGCCCCTCACAGCCCCAATAATGCACCGACCCGACTGAATGCACAGTGCGTTACTGGGATCCCCCTCCCCCCCCCGAGTGAGCCAGCTGTGGCTGCAAGTAGCCGTAGCTGACACACAATCTAAAAAGGTTAAGGGAGCACTTGCCTACCTTCAAGTGCACTACCTGCACTTGCTCCCTTAACCTCATTTAATTTGGTGGCTCAATAGGCGGGTTTGCCACCATGTAGCCACCGGGATCGGACACAATCCCAGTGTAAAACCAGGCTGGGCTCCCTTAGCCTGGTTTTGTACGCTCGTGTGAATAGTCTCATTGTTTTATAGCTGCTTCCCCCATACACACAAGAGAATCTTAAGTAGATTTAGCTAAAGTTTTATTCAGCAACAAATCCATTTTCTCCTTCTCTTTTCCCTCCCTTTTCCTCTTTACTCCTCCTCCACACACATCTAGAGGCTCCCCCTTGGGGCAAATGTCCAAACAAACTGTAAAAGATTTCTGAATAGAATATAACACATCCTTCCTCTTTATAACTATATATAACTATATAACTATAAATAAATAAATAAATACACACACACACACACACACACACACACTTACTTTAGAGATTTTTGATTTTGAAGTCTTTTAGCTGGTCTCCTGTAATATTCACTTTTCCTGAGTCTTTGGATCTCTAGCACAGAAGCTGTTTGTTCTTCTGGTATCAAGGATTATCCATCACTTTCATCAGCCTCATCTGCAAGGTCAAAATTGGAGGCAAGATCAAATTCCTCTTCAGTTCCTCACTTGAGTCTCTTCCCTCTTGTCTCAGTGGATGCATGCTGGAAAGTCTTGAACTGTCATATTTCTTTCTATCATTCAATGCTCTCCCAGTAAACACTCGCTCCGTGACAACTGTGGCTGCTTTTAAAAAAACAACTAAAAACTGTATTTACTCAGGCTTTTACTTCCTAGAGTGTCCAGGTTTCTCAGCTTTGTTGCATTTGTTTCAAATTGTTTCTTGGTGTTTTATGATTTTAATGTTTGATTGATCTTAAGGGTTTAAATGCAACTTTTAGGGAATTTTATTGTATTTTAACATTTGTAAACTGCCTTGAGATGCATTATGAAAGGCGGTATAAAAATTTAACAATAAAATAAATAAATAAAAATATGATAGAATCTCCTCAGATTTCCACTATTTGTTTTGGTCCAGAATATTGGGAACATCCCATTCTTACTTTATAAGGCAGTTGTACTCGAACAACGTCCCTCACCTGAAATGTTCATTGTTTCTCACCCTGTTTCTGATCTACATACAATTAATATTTGTTGTTCCTGCCTTATCCAATCATGAATCTCTGTATTCGCAGGGTGAGATAGCATGGAAGGCCCTATCAGTTGTTGCCATTGGGTAAGTTTGGTGGTTGTTTTGTATTCTCTCAATAGCACAAAAGGTGATTTTCCTGTGGTAGAGTGATGAGGAGTGTTTCAATAAGCAAATAGAGTTTCATGGATCGCCTCTTTCCAGGATTGCTGCTGCATAGTAGCCAGCTGTAAACTATCTTTCACTACTCTGTTCATTCTTTCCAAAAAGCTTGAGAATGGTACAAAGAAAGAGACTTGTGCTTTTTTAATCCCATGGTTATGCAAATATTGCTCCATTTCAAATGAGGGAAGTTGTGTCTCATTGTCAGTCACTAGTTCTTTAGGAAGACCTTCCCTTGTAAAAACTGTAGCCATGAACTGGACCACCTTGTTTGTAGTAATGTTGTCAGCAAATGAAACTTCTGACCACCTGGAATGGTAATCCACAATCATTATAACAAATATTTGTTTTGTGGGTTGTTTATCAAAAGGCCCCATTATATCCAGAGCAAGTTTTTTCTAGGGACCATTGGGATAATCTACGGGAGTCAAGGGAGTGGTAAAAGTCTTCTGTAATTTGTCAGATGCAGTACAAGCCATATAGTGCTGGGTTACATTTTCAACGTGTTTGTCCATACAGGCCACCAAAAATCTTCTTTGATTTCCCTTTTAGTCAAGCTCATGCCCATATGGCCTTGTTTGGCAATTTTGATCACTTCTTCTTGTATGGAGGTTGGCACTACCAAACTATCAGTCCTCAGCACCAGCTCATTGAGAAGAGATAGCTCACTTGATACGTGCATGTATGCTTGAAGATGTTCAGGAACCTTGTTTTTGCATGGCCATCCATTAGTTATGTAAGGTTTAAATTCAGAAGATGTGATCACTTATAGTGGATTAAGCTATTTGCACTATTACTACTCCTTCATCCTCTTCTTCTGGGATCTCCTCTTGGCCTGGAAGTACAAGTCGAGATAAACAATCTGAAGCTGTATTCCAAAGACCTGATTTCCACCTGGAAATCAAAACCCATAATTCTGGTGATCCATTTGGCTATTCTTGAGGTTGTTCAATTTGTTCCTCGAGTAGTAAATAAAACAGATAGGAGTTTATGGTGTGACTGTAAAGTGAATTTTGTGCCCCACAAATAAGTCCTGAAGTGCCTCACCTCCCAGAAACATGCTAGAGCTTCTTTTTCAGTGGCAGTTAGCACTCTGGAAGCAAAGGCAACTGTAACTTCCCTGTTCCCTTTTGCTGAGACAATACAGAACCCAAACCATATTCAGAAGCATCAGTGGTTACAACAGTGTGCCTATTGGTGTCAAAAGTTAGAGCAGAGCTTTCAATAATGGCTGATTTGATAGTCTGAAAACTAGCCTGGCAGTATGTATCCCAGTTAAATGCTACATTCTTTTTTTTAAAAAAGAAGATACAATGGAGCAACCTTTGAGGCAAATTGTCTAACAAATTGAGAGTAATATTCATAGAGTACTAAAAATGAGCCAAGTGCATCCTTGTGTAGTTCTGATGCTTTTCGAATAGCTTTCACCAAGTCCATTTTGGGATGTTTGCCATTCATATTGTGTGTTCCAAGTACATCACTGAGAATATGCAAAACTGACATTTTCTACAGAAATAGTTAGTCCATGTTGTTGGAATTTTCTTAAGACTTCTGTCATGCTCCGCAATGGTTTTCCATACACTAAAATGTCATCCTGAAAGTAAGTGATGCCATCCATAGTCTCAAAAATTGCATGCATGATTCATTGTAATACTGAAGCTGCAGAGGCTAATCCAAAGGGTAGTCTTTTGGATTGAAAAAGACCGTCTGGGGGTAATGAAGGCTGTGTATTTGCGAGAACCTTTGAGCAGAAGAATTTGATGATAGGCTGAAAACAAGTCCAGCGTTTTGAACACTGAGGCTTCTTTCAAAGTAGGCAGCATTTCATTGATATTGGGTAAGGGATTACAATCCACTACCATGTTGGAGTTTATGTCTCTTAAATCTACACACATTTGAAGTGTACCATTTTACTTTGCACAAGAATAATGGGAGGGACTCAATCTGATGAATCAACAAGCTTTATGATGTCAGCATGCTGTAGGTGCAAGAGCTCCTCTCTAAGTGGTTGATGCAATGCTATAAGTACTTTCCTCACTTTTTGCTGTACAGGTTTGGCATTTGCCTTCATCTGAATTTTATGTTTGAAATGTATGGTAGTGCCAGGAGTATCAACAAAAATGTCCAAAAAAATCAGCAATCATATCAACATATGGATGCCCCATTATCTATAATACGGGTTCTGTGCTATTTGGGTCTAACGCTATCTGTACATCTTTCTGATGTTTCCAGCCCAATCTTGAGACTCCTTTTTGTGACACATGCAGTTTCCCATCTGCAGTACATCCTTTGTATTGGACAGCAGTGAAGAATCCATTTATGGCTATAGGTGAACCTCCATATCTCGTTGGGTAGATATCTGAAGGCTGCAAGTGCAGGTCTAATGTAGTATGGAGTTTCTTATAAAGTAGATGTGGTAAGGAAGTGATGGAGTAGACAGTAATGGAGTGGACAGCACACTTGCAAACCTTAGCAAAATGTCCCCTTTTTTTGCACCTGTTGCAAATGACCTTCTGTGCAGGACAGTGAGCAAAATTGGCTTTGTGGGCAGAGTCTCCACATTGGTAGTTCCTCTTTTCCTGTGCTGCCACTTTCTGGAGCAGTGTCATATAAGAAGATTGGATTTAGACTAAACAACCTGGATTTCAAGAGGTGGGTTCTGTTGTACAAAAGATTGCGCTTTGGCACGGTGAAGAGCATTTTCTACCCTCCTGGCCATCTCTATAACCTTTCCAAGATAGGTTTCTGATCCAATCGCAGTTTTTCATGCAGTTTAGAGCAGTTTGTTTTCTTAATAATCTGATCCCTGATGATTTCATCAGTAAAGTTGGGAAACTCACAGGTTACACTTAAGGCATGCAGTGCTGTGACATACTGATCTATAAATACATCAGGCAGTTGGGATCTAGAATAGAATTTGTAATGTTTCGCAATCACATTCAAAGCAGGGTTTTTAATGATCATCTACAGCTTCAAGAGCAGCTTCATAAGAATTGGCATCCACTTCCAAGTTGGCAGGAAAGGGCAAATGATTATATATTCTTTGGCTTTCAGGGCCCAGGCAGTGAAGCAATATAGCCTTCTGCTTTTCTGGAGTAAAATCGGGTCTGACTTGTGAGGAGGTAATTGCAAAAATAGGACCTCCATTGTTTCCAGGGAAGAGCAGTTTCTCCTGGGGTGGGCAAGGAAAAAGATGGTGGTGGGATCTGAGCCTTACTGCAGTGAGCATCCAATGAACATCAGAGTCCAGGACAGATAAGGAAAAAGTACCTTCACGGGTTGTGCAGATCAAGGAACCTGGAGAAATAATCAGCAGCAACAATGGCAGAAAGCAGTTCAGGAATGTAGGCCCAGTAATGCAGTGAAATGAGCTTGCAGGCAGTGTTCCATCTAACAAGAATTTTCAGATGTTATTGACTACAACTCCCAGAATCCCCAAGCAAAAGCCACTGCAGCTGAGGATACTGGGAATTGTAGTCAACAACATCTGAGATTCCATTAGAGGCAACACCGGTTACAGGAACATTCACAAGCTTTGCAGGCTGAAAGGCTTATCTGGTTCAAAATCTAATCACCAAATGTTTTACAGCTACTTCACTCATACTCACAAGGAAACCTTAAGTAGATTTAGCTAAAGGTTAATTCAGCAACAAATCCATTGTATCCTTCTCCTTTCCCTCACCTTCCCTCTTGACTCCTCCCCCACATTCAACAGGATCCCCCTTGAGACAAATGTCCAAACAAACTGCAAACGATTACTGAATAGAATACAGCAGATATATAATGAGCACTGTCATCTCTCAGTATCTTGTCCCCAGCTTCAGCGAACTGGGTTTACAAAATCATTAGATAATGAGGCGAGTCTCACGATCAGCGCTCGCTCCATTAACTTTGGCTAAAGGTAGGGGGAATTGGGTGGGTTAGCTGCTGGGAGCCGTGTGGCTCCTGTGGCAGCACATGGCCGCCAAAAAGCGGGCTAGGCTCCCTTAGCCTGCTTTTTGGTGATCGTGAGAATAGCCTCAATGTGTTGTTTCACCTATCCCTAAATTTTAAAAAAATACCTAATCAGAATTAAAGCACTGGAAATGTTATAAGCCTACATGTTTATGCAAGGGGGTTAGTTATGCCCTTGTACTGCAGAAACAAGAATCTCCGATAAGTATCAGAACTTTGATATTTCATCCTCCTCCCAATATGACATTGATCCATAAACATAGCCCTTCTTTAGTTGCCTCAGTCCTCACTTGTCACTCAAGAGATTTCAAATAAAACCACTAATGTCTCTGAGATTGCCCTGGAGCATAATGCCTAAGGATCTACTGACTTATGACTCATTAAAGCCACCCCCCACCCAATTTGTTGATCTAGTCTTTCCACAGTTTTACCTCTCTGCATGATTTGGTTTGTTTTTGAAGCAAAATAGTGTGTGTGTGGGGGGGGCACCTTCTCTGTATCCATGTTCTTTTCTTTCCTGCCTTCCTAGTTTCAACAAACATGTTTGTCAGCAATCCTAGAGTTATATCCTGGTTGGGATACTCCCCTGTTAGTCCTCATATTAAGCTTTTATTTGCTGATACAGATAATTGTAGGAAATTGTAGCACAAGTGTGATCTAACCTGTGATAATGTTCCTCATTGTTATTCCTCAAATATCTTATTTATTCCTCTTGCTTTGATTTCACTACCACCTAGTTATTCACAACACAGTCCTCATGTGAGAATTCAAGAGAAGATAATTCCTGTGTTATATACATGTTACTCTGGCAGAAATAGAATGATTTCAAATCCTATAGAATAACATCACTACTGCTTTTCTGAATCAAAGCTAGAATTTGTAAACTATGATTAAATTGATCTTGCTGTAAAGGGAAGTTATTTTAGACCACTTCCTCCCTCCCTTCCCTAAAAAGTGGGCGGTGGCCCCTTAAAGGATCTTTTACAGAGATCGTGTTCTTATTCTGTTTTTGTTTAGCCATCGTCTGCTGTCAAAGGTGTTCATGCAGGACTGAGCTATGAGTTGTGGCACTCTAGTAAACCATCTCCTTTGGAACATTTTTAGCAGCAGTGCTTTGAAGATTTGGCCTTTAGCCTAGGAAGGTCAAAACCCATTTGGGAGCTTATATTATTTGTCACCAGGGACAGTCAAGGGTAAACCTAGAAGCACATTTCTCTTTAGAACCCACATGCTAAAAATTAAAGTAGTCCAGCTCAGTATTTGTACAGGCGGGAAAATCACCTGGGTTTTCATATGAATCTTCATGCCAATCTAGTTTGCCGCAGTATGATTATACAGAAAATGTCCAGTTCTGGAATATTATTATGGATATATAAGCTAGTATAAACACACCTAGTGCATTACAGAATATGGCTGTCTGTAGGTCTGATTAACCTAGCCAAGTTCAGGCATGAAAACCTTTGACAGTAGCCAAATTCACCTTGAATCTGATCATACAAACTATGTTGTTAGACCACCAGAAACAATGGCTCATAATCATGGTGACCTGCAAAGAAATGGAACATTCTGATCTCAAGGGCTAAGATCAACTGAAAAATATAATCCACCAGAAATTGGAAACCCAGTTGTTCATAGCCATAACAGCCAAATATTCCAAAGATTCTGCAGCTTATTCTCTCACAGGAGTTTGCTAATATTTTAGTAACTGAAGGGATGTCTGTATATAGAATGTTGGAAAGTGTGGAAGTTGCCAAATTGTGGCTGATAGTTTGGCAGTGATCTCAGTAATGGAAAAGCATCACATCTGTTATATTTATATTGGCTACAGGTATTGGCCAACAGAAATCTATTGGATAAGAACTTATAAAAATATGTTGATAATTCAGTACTTTTTGCACACTACTTTTCTGATGCCTTGAAGGAAAGATATTGAGGAGGAGGAGGCAAAGGTATGAATGCACACAGGGAAGAAAGCTGGTCTTCTGGTAGCAAACATGAATTGTCCTCTTTGCTAAGCAGGGTCTACCCTGGTTTTCATTCGAGTGGGGAACTACATGAGGTGATTCTCACGATCAGTGGAAAGCGGGCTAAGGGAGCTTAGCCTACTTTCCACGGATTGTGGGAACTACTGGCAAGCCTGGTTTCCCCAAAGTGGATAACCCGCCTAAATACCCCTCCCCTTAGCCCAAGTTAGCGGAGCAAGCGCTGCACTAACCCAAGTTTTCCGATCATGTATTGCTGTGCACCATGGCAACACATGAGGAAACCCCCAGCGGGAGGCTGCAAGCAGCGTCCCCAGCTTGGGGGTCTCTCCAGCATGCCCCGTGTGCTTGCACAGAGCATCCTGGAACTTCTGAGGGCCACTTGGCCCCTGATCCCAGCAGCCCCTGCTGGCTCCGTGATGGAGCTGCAGTCGTGAGACATGGCTCCATGTGTGAGCACTGTAGGATATTCCCCTTCTGGGATGGGGCTGCTCTGGGCAGAGTACTTGCATGCTTGCATGCAGAAGACTCAAAGTTCTCTCCCTGGCATCTCCAAGAGAGGGTTGAGAAAGACTCCTGCCGGCAGCCTTGGAGAAGCTGCTGCCAGTCTGTCTAGACAATACTGAGCTAGATGGACCAATGGTCTGACTCAGGAGAAGGCAGCATCCTATGTTCCACTTGCAAGGGAGGTCTGGCTTTCAAGGTGATTAGCTCTCATGGGTCACACAGGTGTTTTTAGGTGCACAGCCCCTGACGTCTGCACCTGAGAACACCTATGCACCTGAACTCACTTCTTTTCCAATGCTTGTCTCCACTGGGCACTTTATTTGTTAAGAGCTAGCTCTCTCTCTCTTTCTCTCTCTCTCTGGTAACTGCAAGGTTCTGCAAGCTACACAACAGTTCTTGCTATGGTTGTCTCCACTATTCCACCAGTTTGTGAGATATTTATACATCTTTTCTCAAAAACTCCCACTTTTTTGCTGGTCTTGTGCATTTCTGTTCTGCTGCTGCTGCCTAGCAGGTACACTGCCTAGCAAGCAGCTCCCTTTCATACTCAAGGAAGAGTCCCCTTTGCCCCTCAGCATTGAAGATAGGGGGCATCTTCTCAGCAGCATGGAAGGAGAAAGGCATCATGCCCCTCTCAAAGGAGGCCACCTTCATTAACACAGAGGAAGAGGAAAAGAAGGGACTCAGCCCATATGCCTGCCTTTGGAGCTGAATCTAGCCCCTTATCTACCTATGGCAGATAGGTGGATAAGGTGGCTGTTAAGGCCTGCCTGTTCAGCTGGCTGTTAAGGCCTGCCCCTCTGCACACACTGGCCCCAGCAAGCAGCCAAAGGACAGCCCCTCTTGTTAGTGTTTCCCTACACAGTACCTGAGCAATTTCTGTTTTTACAAAATTTTTTACAATTTTTACAATTTCTGTTTTACACAGTTGCCAAGTCTAGCCTTTAAAGGACCAACATTACCACCATTTTGTCTCTGGTGTAGTAGCTCCAGCCCAACTATCAGAGGGAGAGGAAAGGGCTTTTCCCTTTGGAGCTTTAAAACCACCAACAACACTTGGGCTAGTGTATTTGGCTAATAATAATAATAATAATAATAATAAAGGAAGCTGGCTGAACATGAGCACTACCAGCTTATAATGGGGATAAAACACTACCAGCTTATAATGGGGATAAACTACCAGCTTATAATGGGGATACCAGCTTATAATGGGGATAAAGGAAGCTGGCTGAACATGAGCACTACCAGCTTATAATGGGGATTGAGGTAGAGATGGATACAGCAGGGAAAAGAGCCCAAACATGCTATATCCTCATTGTTTTCAACATCATGCAGATGGAGAAGCAGAGGAGGATTTTCAAAAGAAATGCAGTCTGCATCCCTCATGTTGACTACTTGTTCAGTTCCCTGAGCAAGCTGAAAGATGCTTGCACGAAAAAGCCCTCCGTCTGGAAGTACCTGATGGAAATGGTGGTGGAGGATGCTGTTTGAAAAACACAACTCAAAAGCTCCCTTGGGCATTCAGACCTAATTGCACAGTGTTTTTGGATCCTGATAAAGAGAATTTTTCAGATCACATAAATTAGCCCAAATAGGATACAAAGAATTTTTTAAAAACCTGTTAAACAAAAGTTGCCTAATTTTGAATTATTATTATTATTATTATTATTATTATTATTAATTTCTAGTTTACACCGTCAGACAGGTGTTATTGACTGGTTTGTTTTATCCAGACATAAAGTCCTTCCCAAGGATCTAGGATGGCTGAATTTTACTGTCAATGTTGTTGTAGTTGTTATAGATATCATCGCAGAATATAGGCTGTTCCCAGTAAAGCTACTTTTTGTAATTGGCTGATGGTGATTTCTGTGGCCCCTATGGTGTTGAGGTGCTCTTCAAGGTCTTTTGGAACTGCACCCAGGGCGCCAATTACCACTGGGATTATTTTGGTCTTTTTCTGCCACAGCCTTTCCATTTCAATTTGTAGATCTTTGTATTTTGTGATTTTTTCTATTTCTTTTTCTTCTATTCTGCTATCCCCTGGTATTACTACAGTGGTCCCTCTACTTACAAAATTAATCCGTTCCGAATGCACATTTGTAAGTCGAAAAATTCGTAAGTCGAAAAGCGGTTTCCCATAGGAATGCATTGGGAACGGATTAATGCGTTCCGGAGCCTAGAAAAAGACCCAGACCCCCAGTAAGGCTTGCAAACTGCACAGGAACATTTCTTTTCAAGAATAAACAGGCAGTAAACAGGCAGGCAAGTCAAGGAAACTGCATGTAAAATTCGTAAGTCGAGGAAACCCAATCTAAAAATTTGTAAGTCGAGGAAACCCCATCTAAAAATTTGTAAGTCGAAAAAACCGCATCTAAAACCGGATCTAAAACTGCCGTTTGTAACTCGAAAAATACTTATGTCGAGTAGTTTGTAAGTCGAGGGACCACTGTATGTCGATTATTTTGACTTGTTTTTCTTTCTTCTTGACTACAGTTATATCTGGTGTATTGTGTGGCAGATGTTTGTCTGTTTGTAGTTGGAAGTCCCATAATATTTTTACATCTTCATTCTCTTCAACTTTTTCAATTTTATGGTCCCACCATTTTTTGGCTACAGGTAGCTTGTATTTTTTGCAGATGTTCCAGTGTATCATCCCTGCTACCTTGTAATGCCTTTGTTTGTAGTCAGTCTGTGCAATCTTTTTACAACAGCTGATTAGGTGGTCCACTGTTTCATCTGCTTCTTTACAAAGGCGGCACTTGCTGTTTGTAGTTGATTTTTCAACTTTTGCTCTTATTGCATTTGTTCTTAGTGCCTGTTCTTGTGCAGCCAGTATTAAACCCTCTATTTCTTTCTTCAAGTTGCCATTCTTAAGCCATTGCCAGGTCTTGCTGATGTCTGATTTTCCACTTATATTGTGCAAATATCGACCATGCAGGGGCATATTTCTCCATTTTTCTGCTCGGTTCTTGACTTGCTCTTTCTTGTAGGCCTGCTTCGTTTCATTGGTGTTTAATAGTTTCTGGTTATGGACCATCTTAAGTGCATCTTCTTCACTGTCCTTTATATATTCTTCAAGGCCTCTTTTCTCCTCCTCAACTGTTTGATGGACTTGCAGTATTCCTCTTCCACCTGAGCTGCGAGGGAGGTATAGACTATCTACATCACTGCGGGGGTGCAGAGCATGATTGATGGTCATTATTTTCCTGGTCTTACGATCTAGTGTCTCTAGCTCTGCCTGGGTCCAATCTATTATTCCTGCAGTGTATCTGATAACAGGTATAGCCCAGGTGTTTATGGCTTGTATGGTGTTCCCACCACTGAATTTGGACTTTAGGATTTTTCTAACTCTCCTGATGTATTCACTTCCAAATTTTCTTTTAACTTCAGTGTGTGCAATATTATCAGCTTGGAGAATGCCCAAGTATTTGTAATGTCCTTTCTCTTCCAGGTTCTTGATGTTGCATCCATTGGGTAGTTCTATTCCTTCTGTTTTTCTTATTTTTCCTGTGTTCATTATTAATGCAGCACAGTTGTCTAGTCTTGGGGCTATCTTTTAACGAAAGGCGGTATAAAAATGCAAAAATAAATAAATAAATAAATAAATAAATAAAATAGTCCAAACTCCATTGCTATATCGCTACTGAATATACGGACAGTGTTTAGCAGTGATTCAATTTCTGACTGAGACTTTCAATACAACTTCAGATCGTCCATGTACAACAGATGGTTTATTTTACTTGATGTTTTAGACGTTTGGTATCCAAGGCCTGTTTTTTTTAGTATTTGTGAAAGTGGGGTCATGGTGATTACAAACAAAAGGGGGATAGTGAGTCCCCTTGGAAAATGCCTCTTTAAATGCTAAACTGTCCAAGTGTCTCGCCATTGATTGTTAGCTGTGTACTCCACATGCTCATTGCTTTTTTTTATAAATATCTGAATATTTTTGCTGACATCAGTTGTTTCTAAACATTTTAGTATCCATGTGTGAGGCAATGAGTCGAAGGCTTTCTTGTAGTCAATCCATGCAACACTTAGATTTGTTTTTCTTCTCTTGCAATTTTCTAAAATCATTTTGTGCAGCTGGTCTTTTGTGCTTCTGGTGTTTGGGCAATTTCCTTTCTGTTCAACTGGAAGCTGTTTCTTAGTTAATAAGTGTTGCATCACTTCATCTGCTTTATTCCAGTTAATAATGTGAACATGGTTGGCAGGCACGTTATCGGTCTATAATTACTTGGAAGTGCACCTTTTGCTGAGTCTTTCATGATGAGATGAGTTTTCCCAGTTGTTAGCCATTGTTCAATATCACCTCCTTGCAAAATGTGATTGAACTGTTTTGATAGTTGTTTATGAAGGCTTGTTAGGTGTTTAAGCCAAAAGCCATGCAGTTCATCGTCGCCTGGCGCAGTCCAATTTTAAATTTTCTTTGCTCTTTCACTTATTAATTCTGGTGTTATTATTAGATCTTGCATTTGTTGGTTACATTTTTGACCTCTTTCATCCAGCCTGCTTTTTTATTATAATCTATTGGATTGTCCCATAATTTCCCCCAGAATTGCACTGTTTCTTCTTTATTTGGTGTTTCTAAGTTTCTTGCAGTTTCTCCTTCTATGCTTTGATAGAAACGTCTCTGATTTGACTTTAATTGGAGATTCTGCCTGTGTTGTGTGATTCTGGCTTCATATCTGCTAATCTTCTTTGACACTGCTGTTATTTGCTGCTTTATTATTTCCAAGACTTCTCTAATTTTCCTTGAATCTAGATGGTATTTTTGGATCAGATACTGTTTGGTGTTTTTATTTTTCAGCTTCTTGTCTTTCATATCTTTCAATTTACTTGCAGCTGATCTAAGCCTGGCGATTTTATTTTCTAATCTAATCTTCCATTTAGGTGATGTACTACTTTCTTTTTTTTACAGGTCCACTGATCTTATATCCAAGCTCTTGTGTTGTTATTGTTGCAGCACTGTACGTTAGTTGGTTTGTTTCTTGCAAATTATTGGTTGTTATTTCTGCAAGTGCAGCATTGACATCTTTTAATGCCTGAGCAAGTTGTTTTTTGGCAACTGTTTTTAGAGCTGCAAGTCGAACCCTGGTGGTTGTTTGGTTCATGTGCTCAGTTATTATTAGCTTTAGTTCTTGTTGCTTTTCTGTTAAACAGCATTTGGGTTTTTGAGGTGAAGGCAAAGGGGAGGTTGCCTGGTTTTGATTTTGAAACAGTTCAGCAACAGTGGCATCCTCGATTTCCACCAACACCTCCTCCACCTGTGCCTGAGCAACTTCTTCAGTTGGTGGTAATTCTTCTTCCATATCTTGAGCCTGTGTTGCTCTTTGCAGTTCTTCCAGCTCAACTTCTGTGAATTTTTTTTTCTTATTATGGATCTTCTCTGGTCTGCTAGCCTTTGTTCTGTTATTTCTGTATCTGGATGCTTCTCTTTCCAAATTTGGTACATTCTTTTTAAATAACCTCTTCTAGTTGGACTAGACTTATAATAGCAGATCATTATTTCCTTGGCATTTTTCGTATATTTTTTCCAGTTAAGCGACATTTCTTCCAGTAACCTTGCAGTCTCCAAGCCTGTTTGCTCAACTGAAGATCCTGAGTCCTGTTGCCCACTTGCCACCATATGTCCAGGGACTCCAGCACCTGGCACGGTCCTTGTTGACCCGGGCGACGACCGATCTGGTATAGATTTATTAAAGTTATGTCTCACCATATTGTTGATGGGAGAGGCACTCTTCGTCTGGCTCCTCTAGTGAGACCTGTCCAGTATGGTTGGACCTCTGGCATAGCTCTCACCTTCCTCAGAGCATGCAAGCCCCACAACCATGCCAAGGTAGTGCCTCACTGGGGGATGATGATGATGATGATGATGATGATTACAGTTATATCCCACTCTTCCTCCAAGGAGCCCAGAGTGGTGTACTACATACTTGAGTTTCTCTTTCACAAAAACCCTGTGAAGTAGGTTAGGCTGAGAATTTAGGCAGTTGAAAAGCAACTGCCTAAATTAAAAAAGAACATTAAACAGATAATCCAGACTGATGTGGATTATTTGGCAGTCTTATTTACTCTAGATGTTTGCAAAATGTGTGGCATTTTCAAGAAACAAGCTTATTTCGCATTGATAACTTTGGTACGAAATGAAAATTCAAGGTTTGCTAACAGCAGATTGATTGTTGGATCACTATAAGCCTTCTCTTCAACAAAGTAACTGAACCTTAAATATCATTTCCCTCATCATCTTTTCCCCTTGTTCCCCCCACTTACTCCTTTTTAAAAGTGCAAATCTCAATTACACCTCCGGGAAAAAGGTCTAGTGTTCACACTTCATCAAAGGGGGATCAAATACTTTAAACTGTTCTTTTAAAAAGTTAATAGTTTCCAGATCATCATTAACCATATTTTATTTCTAAAGTGAGGGAAGTCAAGGTTCTGAAAATAAAAGCCACATTCAATTTTTTTTTGCTAAAATTGTATGCTATTCTTTGATCTAGTTATCTGATAAATTTAAAGTGAGACTGGTAATGAGTCTGAATGCTGGCACATTGACATGCTTTTATATACAGCCACAGCATTCCTTGGGAATTCCAGATAATTATTCCTATTACAGTTTATGGAATGATGTAATATTCAACATGATGTTATTCTGTGACCAACAGCTTGATTCTAACCATGCTGAATTGGACAGTCCATGAATTTCAGTGGGATGGCAATCCTAAACTGAGTCTGCATGTCCAATAAAAACTTCTTACATGTGAGTCTCCTTCACAAATATGTAATTTCAAGATCTGAGTTTTAAGGTTGCTTCCAAATGGATCAAGTTCCTCCACAGATGGTACTTCAGTGTCAGAAATAATGCGTAACTATTTCCTCCTCTGACAATTGCAGTCGTGCCCTGTATGGTGTATACATGTGATATTTCATGTGCTGATAAGATTACCTGTGCATGCATATGCAGCACAAAACATGTGCAATCTGCATGTGGGGATCTACAATTTCCTGCAAAGAAGTGCTCTGTGTGTAGAAATTTCCTTCCATATGATTTACGTGTTACCGTGATTCACGTTTGTACAATGCAGCCATAGTTGGACTTGAAGAGCAAGTTGAAGAATTACAGACAGAAGAGACTTTTTATGTATTTTGCATATTCCACGATTTTCTCAAAGTTACCATAGAAAAATAAAATAAAAGAAGGGAAAGATTGTGCCATCGAGTTGGTGTCGACTCCTGGTGACCACAAAGCCAAAAATTAAAGCAACATGTAAAGGATGACATTTTAAACTCCTAGAAATGCAGGCCATCCCTGCGTCTTATTAGGGTCACCCAGAGGCCTGTTGAAATATCCTATGTGTGGTTGTGATGAAACGGGTCACAGTGGAAAATGCATGACTATATGTGCAGCATGACTTGTTTGCCATGTCCATTGGTTGCATCATGGACTGAATTGAAGGATGAGTTGTGAATGAATCCATCTGTTCATGTTAAAAATGTTACCATTGCATTGCGCTTTTCTCTACTACTTCTCTTAGCCTTTCATTCTAACCCTGCTAACTTCCTTTGATGTCTGGTTTTTTTAAAGAGAAGTTCAAAGGTTTTGGAACTAACTATTAATCAGGAAGGAAAAGGAAACTGGCTGGAGTGTGTGTGTGATTTTTTAAAAAGGAAACGCCAGTTATAAACCTACTGAGTAGCTTTGGTTGGCATCTTCCAGTGTACCCATCTGTTAAATGGGAATAATAATTTTTAAAAAGACCTTACCTCACAGAAGAACTAAGATGTAGATTGCAAATTGTAATTAGGAATACTAGATAAATTATGGATAATAAACATGTATCTATCTGTATATTTAGTTATTTAGTTAGATTTATATGTCGCCCTACTCCCATAGGACTCAGGGCGGCTTACAAGCAATAACACACACAGCAACACAATTCCATAAAAATATATCTTACATAACCTCGTAAACAACAACATAGTAAGATATAGTATAGTGATATCAGCTAAAATGCTCTGCAGCCGTAGCAGGGCAGAGCAGGAGCTCCACTCTCACAAGCGCCTCACTCCCCTCCCTGAAAATGTCCTGTTTGTTGTAGAAATAAGCCCTTGAGGTTGTGCAGCCTTGTTGCGGGTGGAATGGAAATCTTAGCTTGCAGAGAATGTCAGCCATCCTAATTAGCATTAATATTGTTATGGAAATGCAAATACACAGTAACTAGTCCGAAATGCCAGATAATGGATAATTCCATGTACCTGGTGCTCCTGAAGAATTCTAATGAAGTCTCTGGTGGTAGCCATGATCATTCATGGGAGTGTGGGGCTCTGTGGGCCTTTGGCACACATGCTCTAGTACAAGTCAACGTCTCAGCTTTCACATGGGGACCAATTCCAATTCCGTGTCAGCAAGTGCAGCTTCAAGGAAAACAATACACCTACTGGGCCTGAATTTAGTTCACAGTAGGACTTACTGTAAAGAGCATTACACTGCTGGTAGCTAGGGCAACACACTGTTTTTCCTGCATGACCTAAATGCAATCTCTGTTCACACAAATGAATGTCTGACTACTCAAACAGTGTTCTTATTTTATCATGGGGAAAGTTGTTCTGAAAGCTGCCTTAAGCAGCTCTACATTTCCCCTCCTTCCCTCCCCCTTTTTTTGGTTGAGTGGAAGAAATATGCAGTGCTCTTCTGATGTTGTAATAGCATTTGCCTCTCCAATTGGGCATGCTAGTTCTTCTGCTTTAGATTTGCAGCAGAACATCACTATCACTTACAAACTAGTATTGCCATTGGAGACAGTCTATATTCTGAGATGCTTTTGTTGATACAAAAACAAACCCAGTTTGTTAAAAAGTAAAGAACATGTATATAAGTCTATTGTGCATTCTACTATTAGTTTGAATTGGAAAGTGGTGACTTATTTACACACAGATCCAAGGAATTTAACTCAGGTCCTAGATTCAGTTGCTGGCATCTCATGATATGGCTGAGAAATACTTATCTGAAACCCTGGAAAAATGCTATCAGGCAGTAGACAATACTGACCTAGAGGGATCAATGGTCAACATAAGAACATGAGAACAGCCTTACTGTACTGGTCCCTAGGCCCATCCAGTCCTGTATCCTGTTTCACACAGTGGCCCACCAGATGCCTCTGGGGAGTTCACAGGCAAGAGGTGATGGCATGGCCTCTCTCCTGCTGTTGGTCCCCTTCAACTGGTATTTGAAGGCATCTTGCCTCTGAGACTGGAGGTGGCCTATAGCCACCAGACTAGTAGCCATTGATAGATCTGTCCTCCATGAATTTGTCTAAGTCCCTTTAAAGCCATCCAAGCAGGTGGCAATCACCATATCCCATGGGAGAGAATTCCATAGCTGTGTGAAAAAGTACTTCTTTTTCTTGGCCCTAAAATTCCCACCCTTCAGTTTAATATACTGATTTAGTATACTAATTCAGTATAGGGTGAAATTTTAAAATAATAGAATTTAGAATTGGAAATAAACTGTAGCAGCATCCTTGACAGTCTAGCCTCTTTGAAAACCTCTTGTGAGACAGAGCTCACCCACGTGAGGCAGACTGTTCCACTGTTGAACAGCTCTTTCTGTTGAGAAAGTTCTCCTAATATCTAGTAGAGATGTGCAAACTGGCTCGATGTTGATCCAGTTGGATGTTGAACCAGTTTGGTTCAATGGTTTGGGGACAAACCAAACCACCCCCTGTTCAGTTCGACCCTGGACCGAAAAACCCCTGAATGTTCGGGAGGTTCTCAGACATTTTTCTGGTGTGTGTGTTTTTAAAAAATTATCTTACTCTCCTTCTGGGGAGTTGCTGGAAGTGGCCCCTCCCCCCGTCAGCTTTCTATATGCCTCCCTCCAGCCAGTTCGGCCGGCTCTTTCAGACGGTTTTTGGCATTCTCCCCTCGGTGTGGTGGCCATTTTTGTGTGGCCCGGGCCATGCAGAGGCCAATCGCACAGGTGTGCGGCCTCCAAAATGGCCACCGCACTGAGGAGAGGCCTAAAACCGACTAAAGAGCCAGCCGAACCGGCTGGAGGGGGGGATACAGAAAGCTGGCAGGGAGAGGGGTATCCTTTGTGGACCCTCCCCCCACTGCCTCCAGCAACTCCCCGGAAGGGAAATAAGGTTAAAAAAAATTACAGAATAATTTACATTTACAGAAAAATGTTTGCGAACCCCCCCTGGACTGAACTGGACTCGGGGGGGTTTCGAGGGGGTGCTGGACTGAACTGGCCCAGTTGGGTTTGAGTCTGGTCTGGACTGGAACTGGACCAGGCCAGCCAGTCCCGTGCACATCCCTAATATCTAGCCTGCTTCTGCTTCTTTGTTCATTGCTTCTAATTCTGCCCTTAAGAGCAACAGAGAATGAGGCTGTTCTCACGAGCAGCCAAGACTGGGCTAGGGCAGCTAAGCCTGGGCTTGGCCGCTTGTGAGAACCACCAGTAGCTGTGCCTAGCAAACCCGCCTAGGGAGCATGCCCTTATCCCGGGCTAACTGCTCATGTGTCAACATCAGCTGTTTCCAGCCAGCACTGGCACAGGAGTGGGCTCCAAGCTGTTGCTGGAGAGATCCCTACAATGCACCGTGCACTCTAGGTGTTGCAAGGCTTGAAGTTATGACTGGGAGAGTCAGGTAGACAGCCAAGAGCCAGGGGATGTGAGGTTATTATAAAGTCAAGTCATGCTCAGGGTCAGAAACAAGCCAGGATCATGCTGCAAGCCCTAGGTCAAGAATGGAGTCTGAGGTCGAATCAAGCCAGAAGTCAAGGAGTCAAGCTGGGAGTCCAGGGTCAAGCTGGGTAGACCAATCAGAAATCAACCTGTCAGACAAAAATTATGATCTGCTAGGATGCCTAGATCCTTAATACATAGTTCCATATATTCATTCCTTTACTCTGGTGATTGCCAATTAATGGTACTCTTGCCTTGTGCTTGTATATATACTCAACCAAGTCAGTTATTTCCTCTGAACTGGGATGCGAAGAAACAGTCTGAGAAAATTCTCAAATGTTAAATCCTCCTTGGGAGCAACCCTGAAATTATCTTCAAATTACGGTTTCCCTTTGGAGGAATTCTGAAACTCACTTTCAGTTTTCACTTTGGAGAAAATTTGTTTCCAGCCATAGAAGACCAATTGAGAGGAATTACAAAAACATGAACCTTATACTTGGAAAAAAAAACCATAACTGCAGAAAACTGAGTCTTAAATATTGTGTTACAGCCACTTACCAACTTTTAAAAATTGTTACACTTTGTTCAAACGGTTATCAGGGCCCAACCTCTGACTCTGCTCAAGGTTGGCCCACTAATGAGGAGTTGTGAGACAGCGACATCAGGCAGTGATGTGGGACACAATGTGCACATCTTCTCCCAGTCTCCATATCACTACTCCATGAGCTGTCTGACTTGCCCCTACAATTCATGATTTCAGTGGCAGCATAACTGTCACCACGCTTCCTTTTGCCACTTTTCATAAGTAGAGGGTGGGAAACCGAGCAGAAGAATAGTGTGGTGTGGAGATCTTTGTTGAGGAGAATGGTTGCCCAGTACATTCTACATGCTTCTGCTGGTGGAGAGATTAGTTTGAAAGGAGATTGGGCTGGGGAGATCAAGTGTGCAGGGGAGATCGAGTGCAGAAGGAGAAGAGTGGGGAATTCAGATGTGGGGGAATGAAGAATTGTCATGTGGTGCGCTCTGGGCACTATAGGATGTATGAAAGACGCTTGGGCTAGGCCTGACTCTACTAAGTCATCACTTTGCTCTAACCCCAATTCCAGTCAGGGGGTGTGGATCCCCCTGAGCATTTGAGTAACCCCCCCTTAATTTTACTGCACTCCGCCCTCACCAAACCTAATAACCCATATCTTCAATCCCCAAATTATAATTTTCTCCCACACAAAGTGTCTTCCCTTTCGCCCTCAAAAGGAGCTTTCCCTCTATCTTCACTGCTGTTTAGTCAAAAGTTCCCTCTGTCTTCACTGCTGTCCATTGGTTCACCCAGGCTTTTAATTAGATATTGTTTTAATTGTGCTTTAATTGGGTTTTAATAGTTTTAACATCTTAAATTTTAATTGTTGAAATGTTTTAATCTTTTTATTGTTTTGTTGTAAACCTCCCAGGGAACTTGCGTTTTGGGTGGCATAGAAATGTTTTAAATGAATGAATGAATGAATGAATGAATGAATGAATAAGCCACCACCATTTTCATTTAGTGCAACAAGATGCTAAGCAGGATTACAATCAGTAGGCTGCGATCAGTGTCCCCAGATCCCAGAACTGGTGCAAAATTGCACTTGAGATTTCTAAAAATAAGGATTTTCCCTTGAAAACTTGGACAAGGGGATGCTTTGGCTGCAGTGATATCAACCTCTAAGCAATGAATGCTGTTGTGTTTCACAGGAAGCTGCCATATACTGAGTCAGACCATAGGTCTATCTAGCTCAGTATTGTTTACTCAGACTGGAATCAGCTTCTCCAAGGTTAGAGGCAGGAGCCACTCCCAGCCCTATCTGGAGATGCCAGGGAGGAAACTTGGAACCATTTGCATGCAGGCATGTAGATACTCTTCCCAGAGTGGCCCCATCCCCTAAGGGGAATATCTTATAGTGCTCACATGTAATCTCCCATTCAAATGCAAACCAGAGTGGATCAGAGTGGCAAAGGGGACAATTCATGCTAACTACCACAAGACCAGCTCTCCTCTCCAGGACCAGTCTTAAACCATCTGCTCCCCATCTTTCTATTTGGACTCTGTTTAGTTAGATCTTCGTACTAAACTGTACATAAGTTTTCCTGAGTTTCCTCTGGCTATACAATCATTCAACTTTTTCATATAATCAAAACAGTATCAAGCACTATTCCCACTCAAGGGGAAACTTAAATAATCAAATAAAAGGTTGTAGCTTCCTGGATAAGTAATTCAGAATGCTTAGCCTTTAAAAAAAATCAAAAGAATATGCATCACAAATCTATATGAGATGCTTTGGCTTTGTTCCTAGAAATTGTTTTCTTGCCTCCTCAAATTATACCATGGGATTCTGATATTATTTTCTTTAGTTAAGCAGAAGTAGGAAAGGAAAACAAATTAAACATGGAAGGCTGCAATCCTATGCACAATTGCCAGTTAATGAGCATCTTTGAACACAGTGGGACTGTGTAAACATACAGAACTGAGTAAACCTAAAGGTAAAGTAAAGTGTGCCATCAAGATTTTGACCATTGGTTTATGATTGCCTCCTCCCATGCAGTGTGAGATGATTCCCTTAAGCATCTTCCTATATCGCTGCTGCCCGATATAGTAGCAGCGGGGATTCGAACCAGCAACCTTTTGCTTGTTAGTCAAGCATTTCCCCACTGAGAAGATAAGAACATAAGAACATAAGAACAGCCCTGCTGGATCAGGCCCAAGGCCCATCTAGTCCAGCATCCTGTTTTGCACAGTGGCCCACCAGATGCCTCTGGAAGCCACAGACAGGAGTTGAGGGTGTGCCCTCTCTCCTGCCATTACTCCCCTGTAACTGATCAAACTGCATTCCCCCACCCCCCAGTCTATAAAATGTATAAGTGTCATTTGCACCCAGACCCAAGGAGACACAGATGCCAGATTATTTGGTGAAATGGGCCACATTTATTGATACATAGTTCTTTACAAGCCAACATGGTGCTCAGCTGGGATTGGTGCTCCACCCACCACAGTGCAGTTCCTAGAAGGCCGGCCGTGAGAGTGTCCGCCTTGACCTAGATGACAATGGCATTAGCACCTTGGCTCCAGGAGGCACCCTAAGCAGGTGCCGCCCTTCCTAGCCAACTTAAGGTCAGGTCTCTGTTACTAATGACGCCCCTCCGATGCTGCCAAGCCATAGGGAAGGATGTCGCGTTTCAGAGAAGAAGAGCTGTGTGACATCCCTGATCTGTCAAGCCTCAAGGGATCTGCTCCTCCTCCTTGAAGCCAAATGCTTACCTAAGGTGCATCACCGATTATAAGCTCTTGCTTCCCTCCGCACTGTACCTGCCAAAATGTGACCAGAAAATTATGGCACTAACTGACTACCAGGACTACAGGTACAGACCAGGGCAGGCGAAAAAGGAGGCACACTACTGGCCAATTAGGTGTGGACCCAAAAAATTCCTGCCCGGCCCCACACGGTGACCAGTAATGCCCAGCCTATATCTGAGGAATGGGGGGGAGGGGTTGCCCTCAAGAGACGGACAGAATTGGTGCATGCTCTCTGCGCCGCTTGTGGGCCCCACCTCAGGAGACCCAATCACAAGGCTCCCTGGAGTCACGTTCTCCTTAAAGGGGGTTGTGGCAAACAAGCTGCGCCAGCTAGTTGGGTCGGCGAGTGGCTGGCATTTGTGTTTGTGTCTCTTTATTACAGTCTAGTGGAGAAATATAGGGTTCTCAGGTCACCACCACAACCACCCACAGTATTCTGTCTGGTTTCTGTTGGATTGCCAAATCCTCCCTTGAAGAGCCTTGCTATCATTCAATGTTTCATGACAATGTGTGCTTTGAGGTGGCAGAAGATTTTACAGCTGTTGCATCTCACCACTCCTTAGGCTAATGTGCATTAGCCTACTCTTCTTCCCTGCCTGCAGTAACAAGCAAGACTTGGGAGTTACCCTACAGTTGGTGGCCAACACAGATGCAGAAAGGAATTAGTAAGAAAGTGGAGTAAGCCACAATAGCCTAATGTGTTGGCTCGATCTTTGAGGTAAGAACTTGACATACCCCCACAGAACCCCAGTGGAATAATGTGGGTGATTTTAATCTGGCATGTCAGTGGATTTCAACTGGACTAAAGTTGCAGTGATAAGTTTCATGATAAGTTTCATGGATAAGTTTCATGGAAGTTGCACTTCCATGTAATGTGTTCACAGTCTGAGTGAAAATAGACTTCACGCAATGGGATTTAATCAGCTAAATTCCCAAACTTGGCTTGACTAGTTTGTTGATCAAACTGTTAGTCTTGTTAAATATAGCTAGCTCTCCTACTAGCCTCATTCTGCCACACTATAAATTGCTTTTTATAGAATATTTCTTTAATAGAAAGCATCAAAAGGACTTTAGATAAAGTTGCTATAAAACTAATGAAAGAAATAATGATTGTGCATGAAGAAAATAACTTCAATGTAAAATTTAATAAAAACTACATCAAAAAGACTATGAAGCCAGTTTCTTTCTTATCAGTTATCCAAACATCTGTTAAAGTGAAAATGCTTAGCCAGAACTAATTATCATGCCATACTAATAATGGGGAGCCCTTTCAAAACAGGGACTAGTCAGAAATGCCATCATTGAACTAGAAACAATCATATCGATTGCTACAATGCGTACAGACATAAGCTCCAGCGATACCTCTCACAGTTGGTCTTGCTAGTTTCCGCCGGACTGGCAATGCTAAGGGAAACCGCAGATCCCTCACACCATGGGTTATCTGTTTAGGTTCATTGTGTTTTCTTTATGTGATTTCCCCCTGCCCTCCTCCTACTCCAGTCAGAAGAAACTATTAGGAGAGAGACAGATTTCTCTAATGAGCCTAGAGGTAATGCAAAATTCATGTGGTTTCACCTGCAGCTTCATAGGGCATGGAACACAAACAATAACACTAAGAAGGGGGAGGAATCTTTTTTTAAACAATCCTTCTTATGGTTGCAGCAGAAGCAGGTACCCTGGTTGCCACTGGGCATCATGACCCACTTGTTCATTTTTAGGAAGAAGTAGATACTTTCCGTGGGAGAAGCTGAGGCATTGGATTTGCTCCTTGGAGCATTAATAAAAGGGCTCAGTTAGCTTCATCTCATTATTTTACTATGAGTATTGACTTTGGCCTAGAGTCATGTATAGATAAAATGGTGCAAGGGCTTGTCCTAAGTGATTACTCAGAATTACAAATCATTTCATGTGTAACTGAATACTGAAGTCTTGCTGGCACCTTGCTGGCTTCTGCTCCCCCTTCGTCCCCCCCCCCATCTCTTCTGCTCCTGTAATAAGACCAATGATCCAGCTTCGGTTGAAGGAGCAATTAGTCTTATTCACTGGGAGATGAATTTTAATTTCACCAGCATGAAGACAACATACTTCCCTATCACACAGCATTATGTCAACTAAGATTTCGGAGGTGGGGGGTGGAAATAGCCAATAAGTGGGTTACTATTAGGCAATGAAACAGCAGGATGTACATAGCTATACATGTGCCTTTCCTCTCAGTACTATAAACCCTATCAGACAGGATTCTCTCTCTCTCTCTCTCTCTCTCTCTCTCTCTCTCTCTCTCTCTCTCTCTCTCTTTTTAGGGTTTGTAATTGGCTGATCACATCTGATCATGTATAAAGGTTACAAGCTAAATGTGTATGTTTTAAAAAGAAATGAACAAGAAAGTGAGAAAGATAAATTTTAGTTGCAGTGGGATTCTAAAAGCCCATTATTTTTAAGAGTACAGAAAGGATCAATAAAATAAAGGGACACATAAAAGCACTAGATACACTCAGCACATCCAAATAAAATAAAATAAAATAGAAAGCGTAAAGTTCACCTTATAAAGTGGTGGCTGAGAGATGATGAGCACATACCCTTCTAAAGAAAATACCAGGCCTCCAGAGTGCATCTCTTGTTCTATATTTTAGTCATTTTCCCATGAGAAAACCCCCAGCATTTCTTCCTAGATTTGTTTTACATTTGTGCTTTGTGGGGAGACAAGGAAAAAGATCTTGAAATAGTTTCTTAGCACAAGGACCTATGATCAAGCCTATAATTTAGTATACAACTATGTTAGATGGCTATCAAATTCCTAAAAGGTCAAATTCCTATAAGCTACCAATTTCCTCAATTTTAGCACTCCACTAAACTGTAAAAGTACCTTCCAATGTAGGCATGCACTGCAAACATACAAACACAACCCTTTGTACTTAAACTTATACTCAAGTAAGACTTCTGCAACAAAAAAATATAGATTAGTGAATTAAGGCAACAGCTGCTCAAAGTTAGAATTAAATGGTAAAATGTGGGGGGGGGGGCACTAAACTACAAATAATGTTAAACACATTGTCTCTCCCCCCCTTAAATAGCAACTACTAGATTAGGGTGATCTAGATCAGATCTGTGGCATAGATGAAGGGGAAATTAACCCTTTGCCCCATACCATTTACATTTATTTAAATGGTGGAAACTTATTTTTACTGAAAATCCATCCATCCATCCATCCATCCATCCATCCATCCATCCATCCATTCATTCATATACTGTTCTTCTCAAAGTGGCTCAGGACGGTTTACACTAAAATATGAAACACATAATAAAACTGTCCGGCTGCCCCACCCACAATGGGGAGGAGATGGAGTGGGCATGGAGAGGCCGGATGAGAGGCTGGGTGGAAAAAGCAGCATCCTTGTGCTGGCCTGGGCAGGTGCAGCTCGGATAGTCAGACTTGTGCCGGTGGCGATACGTCAGGCAGCGAATGCTGATGACATAAGTGCAGCAAAGCAGCTGATGGAGGCAGTAGTTGCCCAGGAGGTGGAGCTCAGGAGAAGGAGGAGGGAAATAGGAATGGAAGGGAGGGGACCAAACGGAAGGGCTTAATCAAGAGGATGGAGGCGGAAGCAGGAAGGGTGTGGTGGGGTGCTCAGCTTGTGGAGCTGCCTTAAATTGGCCCAGCCCATGATGAGGGGAAGAAAGAGGAAAGAAAGATCTCCCAGGGAGGAGCCAACCCATGATTAGAAACTGCCAAGGAGAAGGACACAGGTGCCCCCTCCCCTTTCCTCTGAGGCTTGGCTAGGTGCTTTGACTGACCCCCCTTTCAAGGCCCAGGACATATCTGGTTGGACAAAAATAATTTTTAAAAACCCCATTTAAACCAGATTAAAATTAAAATTAAAATTAGATATCATAAAAAGCAGGCTAAAAAGATGGGTTTTAAAGGCTCTCCTGAAGACCCCCAAGGAAGATAATCCTCTTCTATCCACTGGGAACACGTTTGACAAACCAGGAGTGACAACTGAGAAGGCCCGATTCCAGGTCACCACCTGATGAACTGATAGTACCCGAATACGGACCCCTCCTGATGATCTTAATGAGCAGCAGGGATTTTGTAGAGAAAGACTCTCTCTCAGGTATCCTGAATGTAAGCCATTCAGGGCTTTACAGGTAATAACTAGCACTTTGTAATTTGCCAAGAAACATATGGGCAGGCAGTGCAACTTTTAAGGGCAGGCATAACGTGTTCTCTCCGGGATACCGCAGAGACATATGGCTGCCGCATTTTGAACTAACTGAAGTTTCCAAACTACATACAAAGTCATGCATAGAACACATTGCAGTAGTCCAATCTAGAGGTTACTAGCTGGTGTACCACTGATTACACCAAATTGTACCCCCAAAGATGCAATTTTTCCTCAAAGGTGCCTTGTCAGATCAGGCCTCCTCACAACATCATGTTTAGTTTGGCCATTAAGCTAAATAGCTCATAATGTTTTTGAAATAGTTGTCCGTAAAATTTAAAGTATTCAAGGCTCTCTTTAGCTTTTGGGTGAAAATTGTTTGTGAGGGCCTCCATCATGAATCAATATTGATCTGGCCCTGCTAGAAGTAGAAGAGTCTCTGTTGCTGTTCTACATTGTGTGTGTGGTGGGGAGCAGTAGGCATGGGGCTGTAGGCATGGAGTTTTGGGCGAATGATCCCCTACTCCACCTTCAGACAGTTCTGCCTGTATCTTATACAGGCATACAAATTTAAGCACATCTATGATATTAAGTGTCACTATAGCAATACCATAGAGGTGGTTGCCCAATAACATTAACAAAGTACCATACTGTAGATGAGGAGACCAAAGTCCCATTCAGACATTATCGTTGGAGGGTATACTCATGTACAGCCCCTGAAAATGAGGGAGAAGTCCTGCCTGGTATGTCAATCACTCTCCTGTGCCGGGCGGGTCAGTCACACAGCCTTCATCTGAAGTGGTGAAGACTGTAAGCATGAGTGAGAGATTGATGTGATTGATGTGTGATGTGGGACTTCTGCCTCATTTTCAGAGGCTGTACATGAGTACAGCCTCTGATGATATCATCTGAATGAGACTCAAGAAACACCTCTATCAGACCACACCACAACGTTCTTAAAAAAAGTGTAAGCTAAAGTATGCCGTCAAGTTGATTTCGACTCCTGGCATCCACAGAGCCCTGCGGTTTCCTTTGGTAGAATACAGGAGGGGTTTACCATTGCCTCCTCCCATGCAGTATGAGATGATGCATTTCGCATCTTCCTATATCACTGCTGCCCGATGGAGTAGCAGCAGGGATTTGAACCGGCAACCTTCTGCTTGCTAAGTCAAGCATTTCCCGGCTGCGCCACTTAAGGGGGAAATGTGGATAACCTGAAATAACAGATTCAGTGCTGCATTTAGGAATAGCTCATGCACATGGTCCACCCAGTTTGTCTGATATAGAACCTAAGTGTGACAGTTCTAAAAAGTCTGCAATGATTTTGATAGGAGGTGTACTCTCCAACTGCCCCTCTTAACCAGAGACAATATTCATTTGCAGATATCTGCCACTGAGAAAAATATTTAGTTTTTCCCTTTTCTTTTTTTGCCTTTTAGAGAAATGTTGGGATGCACTTTAAACATTTTCTTAGTGTTCACACATGTGCACTAAAGTGCTTTAGGTTTCAGCCCCTTAACCTAGGTGCCTATGGCGGTAATACTAAGTATATTTATTAGGGAATAAGTAGCCACCAAACTCAGCAATAGGTTTAGCACTGTGCTGCACATCTCTGAGACGAAGGCACCAAGGATAAATGGTTGAGCCCAGATGAAGTAATTCCATATTTTGACAGAGAATTGTAATTTTGGGATGACATTAACTATTAAATAACTGCAGAGGAAAAAATAAGTCAACAAACTAAATATATAACCATGTAATCTACTTTTAAAAATTTTGACTGCTTCTCACAGATAACTTAAACACTTAGCAAAATTACAACAATGTATACATTTGCCATTCTATATTTAGTAGGCCTGGGCCTTTGAAAAGATTGGAAGTCCTGGCCATTCCCTTCCCCCACCACCCAAAAATAACGGATTCCGAGACAATTGCCCTAGGTAGTCCTGTAGTTGCTAAGCCGGGGGTGTGTGTTTTAGGGATGTGCACAAACCAGGTCTGGGCCAGTTCAGCAGCAGGGGGTTACCTTTAAGGAGCGGAGAGGGTGCTCTTACAGCCCCCTTCCCACCAAGTTTCCCCTGCTGGTGCTGTGACAAAACTCACTGGTGCAGGTCAGCATCATCCTGGAAGTGGACTTCCGGGAGGATGCTGACTAGGGAAGCAAGGAGGTATGCTGCCGCCCCATACCAGTGATTTTTGTCACAGCACCGGCAGGGGAAATTCAGCAGGGGAGATGAGCCCACTCCCCACTGCTTAAAGGGGTGTACCATTTGGCCAAACAAAGGGGGTACCCTTTGGCCAAACACTGGATCTTCTGGACTGGTTCGGCAATCTGTAAAAGGACCCCAGAAGCGGTTCATACACATCCCTAGTTGTGTGTGTGTGTGTGTTCGTGCGCGCAAGTCTTTAATTCCTGACCAAGCACTGGAACATGGGAGGCTGGATGGGTGAGGGGAATGCTGGGAGGGTCTATGGGGATGGTGGGAAACACACAGTTGACTCTGGGGGAAGTGTGGGGGTGCCTGGGGCCTCTAGTTTATCTCAGAACTTTCGTCATTAGCAAACCTCTTTCCTGTGAGAAAAGCTTTTGGAGGAACTAAAGTCCCTAGGCATACCTGCCCTGGGATCAGCCGTCTGCATGTGGTGTGGGGGGCAAGAGGGGTGGGGGGAATGACCCCACTGGGTCTTTTGATATTTCTGAAAGTCCAGGCCTAGCATTTAGTACAGTGTAAATGTGTACTTGAGTACAGAAGTAGCAAGTGTTTAATGTCTTCTGTCATTATGACTGTACCTCAGAATGGGTTGGATGAGTTTCTATGCCTCTCACATTTTCACACATAGGAATACTTTGCATATCCAGATGTCTTCTTGGGGGCGTGACTAAGAGAGGAAGCAGACCTCCAGTATATCTTAAAGAATACACTTTGGGGGTGGGGAAAACAGCCTTTAAAACAGCTGCCCAAGTGGCTGATATGATCAGCATTTTACCACCAAGTTGATAAACGAAATCTCATTTTTCAAGATCAGAGAAACAAGGTCCCTCATTGTCTAGACAAATGTTTCTTTCTGTAGTCTGGAATCACAAAACATTATTTTTTAATTAAATTTGCAATTCTCTAGTATTGTTCCAAGCACCTAAAAACTGATTTTGCACAACTAAAGGGATCGTTCATTACCACCTTGCCCCGCCTGTGTCCCTTCCTTCATTCTGTACTGCCTGTTACTGAATTTATGTTCCTGAACAAGTGCAAAGTTTTCACAGCCACACCTGTGTCCATGCACAGGAGTGAGATGCATGGTGTCATGGCCAGAGAACTGAAGCAGTAATTCAACTGATGCAGAACATAAAACAGAAAATTTTTTTTATCTCTGTCTCATATCTGAATACATGGATTATCAGAGACTGCCTGCCTTAATTGCAAGTAAAGTTGTGCCATTGAGTCGGTGTCGACTCCTGGCGACCACAGAGCCATGTGGTTTTCTTTGGTAGAATACAGGAGGGGTTTACCATTGCTATCTCTCACACTGTATGAGATGATGCCTTTCAGCATCTTCCTATATTGCTGCTGCCCGATATAGGTGTTTCCCATAGTCTGGGGAACATACCAGCAGGGATTCAAACCGGCAACCTCTTGCTCCCTAGGCAAGTTACTTCCCTGCTGTGCCATTAGATAGGCTGCCTTAATTGTACACATTAGCAAAAGAAAAGTGGGTGGTGCTTTTTTTTGGTGAATGCCACCAAGCCCACCTGAATCACACATGAGAACTTCAGTCCTCACACACATAAAAGTGTGTGAGGACAAAAATACATTTCTGTTTTTGGAAAAAGAAGCAAAAGCTTTAACAAGAGCTGGCTAAGTGGTTAAGGGACTGTGCTAGAAATCAGAAAGGCCTCAGTTCTGAGTCACCTCAGGCAAGCTATTTCCTCTCAGCCCAGCTTCTCCATCTGTAATATGGGGGTAGTATTACCTTAGAGGGTGTTGTAAACATCGCGAGGTAATACAGGCATAGGCATAGGCATAGTCTTTATTTTGGTCTTTGACCAGCATTATAGCAAAATAGACAAAAACAGTCTACTCCTACAAAATAATAAAAAGACTCTATAAAATTACTTAGTATATTAAGTAGAAGAAACTAGAAGTTAAAACTATGAACATAAAATTATATATAAAAGTTAATCAACACTAATATCAGAATGACACTGAGTATAAAAATAGCAATATAGCAGAATTATGTAATTAATAGAGCAGTGTTAAATCTCATACCATATTGTATTCTATACTATATTATATATATGTATGGCAGCAACATATCCAGTGAGTGGAGGCAACATACATATAGGTGTTAGAATATTTAGTTCTTAATGAGCTCTAAACAAATTTTGCTAGCTATGAGGCAGAATCCTTTCCCCAGCATTTCTGCTGTTATTTTCTCCTCTTTCTTCTTGCCTCGTGGGTTACCTCCTCCTATTCTTCGTTAATATTTTCTTCATCTGTTGACTGGAGACTTCACCCTATTCAATTTTTAGATTTTGTCTTTTACTTTCTTTGCAAATTAGAGTGGATTCATGGTGTTTCATTGAAAATCTCATTTGCTATCATAGAATCCACACTCAGAAAACCTCAGAAACAACAGAACCCTGTACCCCATGGGTTAGAAACCCATGGGGGTGGTTGGCACCCTATGTGCAATACACCAGCACTCACTTTGGGCCACTCCAGCACCCCCCAAGTACACTTATGGGGCTGCTGAAAGCTCCATGTATACCTTGTGAGGAAAAATCTTAAAGACGTGTAATCTTCAACAATTTACCAAAAATCAGCCCTCTGCCCAAATCCTTTGAAAAAATTCAGGTAGCTTCCTTGCCCCTACCTGGCACTACCACCAACCCCACACTTTTCTAGGCCACCCCTTTGCCCCCGACGTGAAGCTATACATTTGCTGACACCTCCATGCTTCTTTATGGAGAAAAACCTTAAAGACGCGTAAACTTCAACAATTCCCCCAAAATCAGCCCTCTGCCCAATCACTCTGAAATTGGGGTGGTGGTCTCCACCCATTAGGCACTACCACCCCACCCCACTCTTTTTGCCCAGATCCCACGCAATCCCCCCTAACCGCCCCAAAGACACTAAAACTTCAAAAATTCCCCAAAAACCAGCCTTTTGCCAAATCCCCCTGAAATTTGGGTGGTAGCCTCCACCCATTGGGCACTACCACCATAACCCACTATTTTCCCCCTGGGACCCGTTTTTCAAACCCAAATTGATTTGGATTTGGATTTAATCCAAATCCGAACCGAATCAGGGGTGATTCGGGTAGCCCATATTCGGGCACAGAACTGAACGGGGGTGATTCGGTTTGGGTCCCGAACCGAATCACCAAAAACCCGAATTGCACACCCCTATTTGATTTGATATCAGGCCTGGTGATTACGGCCCCTAGACTTATGGTTCTGGGGGATTTTAATCTTCCAGCTTCTGATGGGGGTTTGATGGTTCAGGAATTAATGAACTCTCTGGCTACCATGGGCTTGTCTCAGATCATTTCGGGCCCAACTCATGTGGGTGGACATACCTTGGACTTGGTTTATCTTTCGGGGCAATGGCAGGCAGATCTGGTCATGGAAAATATTGTCATCTCTCCCCTGCCATGGTCCGATCATTTTCTGATTAATATGCAGATTGCAGCGGCCCCCTGTCTCTACCGGGACAGCACTACAACATGGATGGTCTACCCCAGGTGCCTCATGGATCCTGTCAGATTCCAGGAGGCTCTTGGGGACATTCCTTGCAATCTGGTAGGCATTTCTCCATCACAGCTCGTGGAATCTTGGAACATCGAGGCCACGAGGGCGTTAGATGAAATTGCTCCCAAGCGTCCTCTTATGGTTCATGAATGCCAGCTCCCTTGGTTCTCTGAGGAGCTTAGGGAGATGAAACAGACCAAAAGACGTTTGGAACGCCGTTGGAGGAAAACTGGTGCCGAAGATGACCAAATACGACTACTTGCCTATATTTGGGGATATTCTAGGACGATAAGAGTGGCAAAATCCCACTATTTATCCTCTCTTATCGCATCAGTTGACTTTCGTCCAGCGGCCTTATTTCGGATTACCTGCTCTCTTCTTAGGAGAGAGGAGCCGGTAGATGTTCAATCTGGCTGCTGTGATCAATTTGCTCAATTCTTTGCTTATAAAGTCACCCACCTTCGGCTAGAGTTGGACTCTACTTCTGTGAGATCTGATCAGATAGAGGAGATTCCACCCTGTGATGTTATATGGGATACCTTTGAGTTGGTCGAGGATATGGACACGATTCTCTCGGGTATGGGTGCAGCAACATGTTGCTTGGACCCTTGTCCCTCCTGGCTGGTTAGAACAGCTGGTGGGAATGTTAATTCTTGGCTACAGGAGTTGGTTAACTCATCGTTACGTGAGGGTTTCGTACCAGCAGCCCTTAAAGAGGTGATAGTTCACCCTCACTTGAAGAAACCCTCACTGGACCCTGAAGTCCTTGACAACTATAGGCTGGTCTCCAACCTCCCTTTTGTAGTGAAGGTGTTAGAGAAGGTTGTATGTGCCCAGCTTGAGAGTGTCTTAGAGGAAATTGGCTATCTTAATTCTTAACCGTCGGGTTCCAGGCCTCAGCATAGCACAGAGACAGCATTGCTCACTCTGGCAGATGACCTTCTTCGGGACCTTGATGCGGGTAGTGTCCCTCTCCTGGTCCTTCTAGATCTCTCAGCGGCTTTTGACACTATCGATCATGTTATCCTCCTTGACCTCCTGCGTGGGTTGGGTATCGAGGGCACTGTTTTACAGTGTTCCCGTTCTTATCTTAGCGGGCATGTCCAGTCGGTATGCAATGAGTATAGATGCTCTGACCCATGGCCACTCCCTTATGGAGTTCCCCAGGGTTCAGTTTTTGCCCCTGTCCTCTTTAACATCTATATGGAGCCGCTGGGTCAGGTCATTTCCCAGTTTGGGGTGAGATTTCATCAATACGTTAATGATACTCAGCTGTATATTGCCATCCCAGACCATTCTGGAGATGCTGTTTCTGTGCTTACTCGATGCCTGGAAGCTGTTAAGGTCTGGATGAATCGAAATAAGCTCAGACTGAATCCCACCAAGACTGAACTACTTTTACTCAGCCCTCGTAACGGCCAACAGCTGGATATGAACCTTGTTTTAGATGGGGTGCTACCTCCCCTGAAGGAGCTTGTACGTGACTTGGGGGTCCTTTTGGATTCGCACCTCCTGCTTGAACAGCAGGTGGAGGCTGCAGCCAGAAGTGCCTTTGCCCAGCTATATCTGATTCGTCAATTACGCCCTTACCTTGATTGGCAAGCATTAATGACAGTGACTCATGCCCTTGTTATCTCCCACCTAGATTATTGTAATACCCTCTATCTAGGGTTACCTTTGAGGACAATAGGAAAGCTACAATGGGTCCAGAATGCAGCAGCTCGTTTACTTATGGGTGCCAGAAAATATGACAGGGTAACACTTCTCCTGCAGTCATTGCACTGGTTGCCTATGTGCTACCGAGTTCAATTTAAGGTCCTGGTTTTGACCTTCAAAGCCTTGCAGGTTTGGCACCTGTTTACCTACAGACCCGCCTCTCCCATCCAGTTACATCCCGTCTGGTCAGATCTGGTCAGATGGCCCTTTTTGTCGGTCCCCGATTTCCGAGAGGTTCAGGGTGCTAGAACCTGTGAAAGGGCCTTCTCAGTTGCTGCCCCACTTCTCTGGAATTCCCTTCCCCTGCAGATTCGTTTAGCTCCTTCTTTGTCAATTTTTAAATCTTTATTGAAGACTTTTCTTTTTCGCCAGGCTTTTACCCTGTAGTTTATCTATCCCGCCCCCTCTGTTAGTTACTTTAGTTTTATTTAGAATGTAATTTTAATGCTGTCTTGTTTTGCATGTTTTTGTACACTGCCCAGAGTCTTCGGAGTGGGCAGTATATCAAATTTTTCAAATAAATAAAATAAATAAATAACTTAGCCATTTTATAAGATCTAGAGTCATTCTGATCTGCACCGGCAGAGCGGGACTACCAGTGGCCCGTGTGTAGCGGCGGCGGCCACCCCCGCTAACCCCATCCCTCCATGGCTGACGTCTGATGCGGGGCTAGCCACGCCCCTGCATCTGATGTCAGTTGCCGGGGGGTGGTGGTCTGGCTCCCGAACAGAGCCTTGAGGCTCTGTTTGGGAGTTGCAGTCACCAGGGTCAGACGTGCTGGGCAGGAGCTCCGGCTAGGCCACAAAGCAAGTGGCCTGGCCCTGAGAGCGGCCAGGCGGGGGGCAGAGCAGATAGTTTGGGCTCCAGGGAGCGCCTGCTTTTGTCTTGCGGCACTCTTGGCGCACCAGGGTGGTGGCACTCTTGGAGCACCAGGGCGGCAGGACCCGGCACGGGAGGCTTTGGCCTCCATTTCGGCTGGCCGCCATTTTCAGGATGCGAGGGTGTGTCAGGGCCATGAAGCGCGGTCCCTGATTGGGCACGGTCCAGGTTCTTTGAACCTGTTTGCCCAACGGTAGCTCCATCCTTGCTGATCTGTCAAGAGGGAATTTAGGTAATATATGTGAAGCACTTTGAACACCTGAATGTGCAATGCCTATGCTAAGTGCATTATGTATTTTTACTGAGTCTATTGAGATCATGGATCAAACTAGCACATATTAAGTTTTATTCCAGGATCTCTAAATGCTGAATCTGTCTGATCCCACCTTTTGTCTTGTTCATTCAAGCCTTATGTACTTTCTAAGAAGAGCTACAGCACCATGAAAATCGCCAGAAAACGTTACTCAGGTGTAAAACAACTACACTCACTTTTTTAAAAAAAAGTCTCTGCAACTTAGTTGGCTCTGAGTAGTAAAGAATACAAAGGAAAGGAAGTAGTGACAAGGTGATTTCTAATTAAATCTGAAATGTCTATGTTGCAGCATAAAAACGCAGCTACCACCTTGGGCTTGGAAACATCATTTCAGTTGTCATTTCTTCCTAGGCTTTTGTACTTTGCAAATGCTTCGGGTGGAGGATTTGCTACTGAGTTTTCCTGCCACTTTGCTAAATGTACAGTAAGTAGCTCTGTACTCTCTTTTAGAACTTAATAAGACTTTACAACTTCTATCATAACCCCATAATTGAATGTGTGTAATGATTCTTAGAGATGGGTGGTCTATGGCTGGCACAGATGGCCAGTGTGCTGGTGTCGTAAATGACCATTTTATAGATGGATAATGTACTTGAGCCATAATTCTTTATTGCGGATGGTTATTGCTCTCGATCATGACCCTTGGATATTGAGAGTCAGTTTTTAATATCACAACCATTTAGAGGGGTTAATGGACTAGGTTTTGCAGCTTTTGACCTTTGGATGCTGAGGAGAGGGAGGCTGCATTTGTGCTAGAAAACTATCTTTTTATTTATCTTAGATGTCATAGACATTGCAGCTTATTTTTAGTCAAGACAAGCATTTCTGACGAAAGTGCAATTTATTGAACTTCAGTGTGATTATATGTGTGTGTATACAACACACACATATATATATCTATATATGCAGGCTGATGTGTGTGTGTGTATGTGTGTGTGTTCTCTCTCTCTCTCTCTCTCACACACACACACACACACATGCAGTCTGATGTGTTTTTAAAAAAAATAAAATAAAATAGTTACCATGTGAGTTCAAAAACATTTTTCATTGGTTCAGATTCAGAAGAGAAAAGATTTATCGCAAGGGAGCAAGTGGCCTTTTCATTTAAAAGTGCATGAAAGCTCTTGCTTCAGAAGCCAGTTCTTTTGTGTTGTAAAATGCCTGCAACTTGATGGCAGCCATTTTACTGCTGACTGCTAGCAAGAACAGTGGCATCAGGCCTGCTACGTCAGCAATAGCAACACTGGCTAGAATACAAAGCAAATTAAAAAGAGACACCTTCCTTTTAAGTATCTGTAATCTGGGGAGTAAAAGCAGTGAAGATTTAAAACAGAGAGAGAGGGAGTTGAGGATATGTTTATGCTAGCATGCTGGGACACTGCTTCAAATACAATGAGCTACTTGGTGATGCTACAACCATTGTGTCTTCTGCCCTGTTTTTTCACTGATCTTTTGCCCAATATTGCAGTAATATTGATTTCCCACTAAGCAAAAGCAAATAAGAAACAAGAAGATCCCCACCATGTTATGTACAATCCATATAATGAAGAATATATAACAAATTTGTTAGTATAGTTTTATCATCAAAGATGATAAAATATGGCCCAGAGAGACCATATTATGCCTGTTTTGAAACAGTTGCACTGGCTGCAGATATGTTTCTGGGCAAAATACAAAGTGCTGGTTATTATCTTTAAAGCCCTGAACGGCTTAGGTCCAAGTTATCTTAGAGAGCGCCTTCTTCTGCATGATCCCCACCACATGTTAAGGTCATCTGAGGAGGTCCGTCTTTAGTTACTACCAACATGTCTGGTGGTGACTCAGAGGCAGGCCTTCTCTGTAGCTGCTCCTGGGCTGTGGAATGCACTCATAGGAGAAATCTGTAATCTGAATTCATTATTAGCCTGCAGGAGAGCCCTTAAAACCTATCTGTTTGGCCTGGCCTTCCAGGGTTTTGAAACTGTTTTGAAACTGTAAAGGTTTGGTCTGGTTTTCCAGGGTTTTAAAAACTGTTTTAATTCTTTTAATGATGGTTTTAAGTTGTTTTTACGGTTAATTGATTTTAGTTGCATTTTAATGTAAACTGCCCTGAGCCATTTTTGGAAGGGCGGTATAGAAATCAAATAGGTAGGTAGGTAGGTAGATAAATATACTCTCAACCTGAGATAGAACAAAAGTTCAACCAAATATGAGAGTTGGAAATCACATTGATACAGCTAAATGTATTGCAGTGGAGAAATAGTGAAATCCATTGTATGGAAAGTAATATGGTTGTCAGGGAACCCCTGAGGTGGAGCTGATTGCCACAGAGAAACACAGCGAGTTATCCACAACAGTGACCAGGTGACCTCCATTCTTATCTTGGTCTTTGTCAAGTGGAGAATAATAGAAAAGTTCCATAAACTTGACAGCACTCGTCCAAATGCTCCAGAATCCAATAACGTTCACAGCCATCTCCGACTTCTAGGAAATTTACTAAGAGAACCAACTTACTTACTAGACATTCTAGTATTGTAAAAAGTTACCTATTGTTGGAATATTATTCACAACAGCTCTTAATAGCAAAAAGCACGGTTGGTTTGCACAGCACTTAGCTAACTATGATACATGACTTATCAATCAAGCTTGCAGATGTTGGTAGATACCCCCACGCCTTGAGAATATTTTATGATGGCACTGCTTAAAAGTATGTCTCAACGGGGAGAGGAAACCAAGGCTGCAAGCCAGATGTCTTGAGAGTATAAATGGGGAATATAACACTTGTAGGCAAATCAGAACCTTTGGGGTTAAAGTAACACTTCAGCTTGTATGTGATGCGCAGGTGCAAAAGTTGTTTACTCAAGGGTATAGAAAGGGGGTGGTCTGCCAGACTGAGCCGGCGGCCACACCCCAAAGCTTTTGCTAGCACTGAAATAAAGCTTTGTTTGAAACTTGATACTGGCGTCCAGTGAAATTCCTAACCAAGAGATGAACAGGATACAGGGAGTAATCACTCTTCTAACACTATGTTGGGGATCTTCTTATTTCTTGATATACGAGATCCCTGTATGCATTACTTATCCTTGGATCTCCCACTAAGGCCTATCTTTGGAGGAAAGATCTCTCTCAATATTTCTTAGCCTTTACCTTTCACAGTAGACATGTCCGTGCCAAACATAAAGGTCACTTCATAAGTACCAGATTCCTATATGGGAAAATGAGTGTGCCTTGCATATACACTGCCCTGTTTGCTTTGTCTTATATACATGTGGCAGAATATATGTGTTCATGTGTTCCTCACATGTTTTGATATATAGTTTGATATGTAAGTGAGATTCTTCATGGAAAATTATGTTTCTGTATGTAAACCATATGTAAAATAGCCCTCATTCTAGGTTGCTTCATTTGTGTTTGGCCCAGCTTTATATAGGCTTCTCTCAGGAGGAACCAATCAGTCAAGAACCACCACCCGTGATTACTACTCCTAACCAGCTGCCATAAGCATTTAACACAGCACTCAGGCACCAGGGAGTTCACTACAGTGACCCTTGGGTACTTTGACAGAGCTACCGTTTTTGACAGTAAAGTCTCATATTCTTTCATTATTAGAGCAGAAATTCTATGGTCAGAAATTGATCTTACAAACAGCTGTATGGTCATTTTCATTGTACTAAGCAACTTTTATTCAACCATATGAAAAATGGTACTATTTATCACAATTTTGTTAAATTGTTTATCACAATTTTATTTGTTGCTACAATTTGCAGACTTTATTTCGAAAAGCATTTATATTATTTTTTACAAAAACAGTTAAGGAGGAGGCTGAGGCAAGGAGCAAGACCCAAGCAAGTTCAGGTAGAAAAAGGGTGGAAGGCCCACCAACAAGAACCAATAGGAATGAGAGCAAACGGCACCTGAACAAATTCAGGTGATCAGAAAAGGAATGTGTTGTATTCTATCTAGTTTTATTTTTGTATTTTGTTATTTGGACATTTTACTCTATAGTAAGGATCCTATAGAGAGTGTGGGGGGTGGAGTCAGAAAGAAAAAGGGAGGGAAAGGAGAAGGGGGGAAATGGAGTTGCTTCTGAATAAAGTCTTAGTTAAAACAGAATAAGATTTCTTCTTGTTTACAAGGGAAGCAGTTATAAAACATTTGATGATGAGATTTTGAACCAGCTATGTGTGTGACCTCCAAAAGCTTGTGAAAGTTCCTGCATCTTCCTTTTATTGCATTATTGGACCTATATTAGTGAACTGCTGCATTCTACTATTGCTGCTGGTGATTGTTTCTCCAGCTTCATGATCTGCACATCCCCTGAAGGTACCTTTTCCTTATCAACTCTGTTGTTCACTGGATGCCCACTGCAGCATGATTCAAATCCCACCACCACCTTTTTTTCTTGTACACTCCAGGAGAACCTGCCCTTCCCTGGAAACAATGGAGGTCCTATTTCTACAATTACCTCCTCACTTTATAGACCCCGTATTTTACTCCAACAAAGCATTTTACTCCAACAAATATTTTACTCCAACAAATTCACTGCCTGGGCCCTTAAGGCCAAAGAATACATACTCATTTGCCCTTTCCTACAAACTTGGAAAGGGATGCCAACTCTTATGAAGCCTTAGATGATCATTTCAACCCTACATTGAATGTGACTGCTGAACATTACAAGATCTATTCTGGATCCCAACAGCCTGGTGAATATATCATTCAATATGTCAGAGCACTGAATGTCTTAAGTGTAACCTGTGAGTTTGCCAACTTTACTGATGAAATCATCCGTTTGTTATGAAAACAAATTGTTCCAAGCTATGTGAAAAACTGCTATTGGTCTAAATCCTTCCAAGACCAGTCTTCTTATATGGCACTGCCCCAGAAAATGGTAGCACAGGAAAGGAGGAGCTACCAATGTGGAGACTCTGCCCACAAAGCCAGTTTTGCTCTCTGTCCTACACAGAGGGTCACTTGCAACAGCTGCAAAAGAAAGAAAGAAAGAAAGAAAGAAAGAAAGAAAGAAAGAAAGAAAGAAAGAAAGAAAGAAAGAAAGAAAGAAAGAAGGAACACTTTGCTAAGGTTTGCTGATTAACTAAATTATAAGAAGGAGGCAGATGAACATTTTACCTTACTGCATTTTAAGTGTGACAGAATCAGAGCCTGCTTCACCACATTGTTAAACTTAATGGCCATGAAATGTGGATGCTGGCTGATTCTGGTTCTCCGTACACTATCATTTCTCATGTACTTTACAGGTAACTCCTTAGTCCTGGCACTGCCATACATTTCAAACATAAAATTCAGACGAAGGCAAATGCAATACCTGTACAACAGTGAAGAAAATACCCATAGCATTGTGCCATCCAGGAGTGCACCAAAGTAATTCGGGAACCACCCAGCCGTGAGGCGCCCCCCCCACATGAGACCTCCTGACATCTTCTTTGGGGGCCCACCCTGCCAAAGCTATGCTTTTTAAAATGCTTACCGTGGCCGAGGGGTGGCTGTGGGGCGGGGGCGGAGCAGTCCTTCACCCTACCCCCTCCCCTGGCAGCAGCAGTGGCAACCAGGAGATACACTGGACCCATCCGTTCAGGCCAGCATATTTAAGAAACTGTGAGGCGCGCCTGCGCAGAGATTGCAGGCGTGCCTCACAGTTTCTTAAAGATGCTGTCCCGAATGGATGGGTCCAGCTGCCCCCTCCCCACAGCCACCCCTCAGCCATGGTAAGCATTTTTTTAAAAGTGGTGCTTTGGTGGGCGCGGGATTGTCATCCAATACCCACTATCAATGAAATGCTGCTTACTCTGAAAGAGGCCTCAGTTCACAACTTTGGACTTGTCTTCAGCCTATCATCAAATTCCTCTGCTTAAAAGTTATTACAAATATACAGCCTTCATTACGCCAGAGGATATTTTTTCAATTCAAAAGTCTGCCCTTTGGATTAGCTTCTGCCACTTCGCTACTTCAAAGAATGATGCATGCAATATTTCTGACTATGGATGACATCACTTACTTTCAGGATAGCATTTTAGTCTATGGAAAAACCATTGAGGAGCATGATGCTAAACTGACAGGAGTCTTAAGAAAACTCTGACAAAATGGACTTACTATGTCTGCAGAGAAATGTCAGTTTTGCACACACTCAGTGATGTATTGGGTCATACAGAGGTGAGTCTCAAGATCAGTGAGACCCGCTGGAGGGGTTGTAGGGAGAGTGGGCTTAGCCCGCTCTCCCCGCAGACAATCACTACTGCAGCCCTGGGCAGCCTGATCGGCCGCCCACATGACTGCCGGCTCTGTCATGGAACGGGTGGGGGCTGCGGGGATCGGGAGCCACATGGCCCCTGGAAATTCCAGGATTCCTGCTTGCAGAAATTCCTGCTTGCAGCCTCCCGGCCTGGGGTCTCCTCATATGTTGTTGTGGCGTGGCGCTGCAGCATGGCAATACACGATCAGGAAGCCCGGGTTAGCAGAGTGCTCATTCTGCTAACCTGGGCTAAGGGGAGGGCTACTTTGGCGGGCTAGCCACCAGGGACCCATCGGGCTCACAATAGAGCCCGCTGGTTCTCACGATGACTGGAAAGCAGGCTAAGCTCCCTTAGCCCACTTTCCAGTGATCGTGAGAATACCCTCACAGTATCTCAGAGTAGCATGCATCCCAAAACAGACTTAGTGAAAGCTATTCAAGAAGCACCAGAGCCACACAAGAAGGATGCACTTCTCTCATTTTTAGGACTCTGTATTACTCTAAATTTGTTAGACAATTTGCTCCTTTCAAAGGTTGCTCCTTTGCATCTTCTTTTAAAAAAGAATGTAGCGTTTAACTGGGATGCATCCTGCCAGGCTAGTTTTAAAACTATCAAACTGGCCATTGTTTACAGGCCTGCTTTCACTTCTTTTGACACCAACAGGCACACTATTGTTACCACTGATTCTTCTGTATATGGTTTGGATGCTGTCTTGACCCAGCAAAAAAGGGACAGGGAAGTTACAGTTGCCTTTGCTTCTAGAGCGCTTGCGGCTTCAAAATACAGTGACATGTAGTCTGTCATTGAAAAAGACACTCTAGCATATTTCTGGATGGTGAGGCACTTCAGGACTTACTTGTGGGGCAGAATATTCAATTTATGGTCTGACCATGAAGCTATTCTCACGATCCTGGAAAGCGGGCTAAAGGAGGTTAGCCCGCTTTCCAGGGATCGTGGGAACCACTGGGCTCACAGGCGAACCCAGTGCTCCTAAGGCGGCTAGCCCGCCTAATGACCCCTTCCTTTAGATGAGGTTAATGGAGCTAGCACTCTGTTAACCTCATCTTTTTGTTCGACATGTGGCAACACACAAGTAGAGTCCCAACTGCAAGCAGCCTCCAGGGCTCAGGGGTCTCTCCAGGATGCCCCATGCACTTGCACAGGACATCCTGGAACTTCCGAGGGCCGCATGACCACCGACCCCTGCAGCCCCTGCCTGCTCTGTGATAAAGCCGGCAGTTGTGTGGGCGGCCAATTGATTGTCTGTGGCGGGAGCAGGCTAAGCCCGCTGTTCCCGCAGAACCCCATCCGGCATTTCACACCAATCGTGTGAAGTGCCTCCTTAACTATCTGCTTTATTTACTACTTGGGGATCTAGTCAACCCCAAGAATAGCCAAATGGATCATTCTATTTTGGACTTTTGTTTCCAGGTGGAATATCTTCCAGGTCTTTGGAATTCAACTGCAGATTGTTTATCCCACTTCCAGGCCAAGAGGAGATCCCAGAAGATGAGGATGTAGGAATAGAAATTGTGCAACTAGCTGCATCCACTCATGGAATGATCACGTCTTCTGAATGGAAAGTGGCCATCAGTACTGATCAAGTGCTTACTGAACTTAAACCTTACATAACTAATGGATGGCCATGCAAGAACAAGGTACCTGAACATCTTCAACCACACATGCACATAGCAAGTGAGCTGTATCTTTTCAATGAGCTGGTGATTAGGACTGATCATTTGGTGGTGCCAACCTCCTTACAAGCAAAAGTGATCAAAATTTCTTAGCTGTCCCATAACAAATTGTTCTCTCGGTGGCATGACTAAAAGGCAAATGAGCTTGACTAAAAGGCAAATCAGAGAAAGTTTTTGGTGGCCAGGTATCTGGGCAAGCACATTGAAAATATAATCCAGCACTATTGGCTTGTGCTTGACAAATTGCAGAAGACTTTTACCACCCCCTTGACTCCAGTAGAGTATCCTAATGGTCCCTGAAGAAAACTTGCTCTGGAAATAATAGGGCCTTTTGATAACCAACCCACAAAACAAATATTTGTTATAGTGATTGTGGATTACTATTCCAGGTGGTCAGAAGCTTTATTTGCTGACAACAGTACTATAAACAAGGTGGTCCAGTTCATGGCTGCAGTTTTTGCAAGGGAAGGTCTTCCTAAAGAACTAGTGACTGACAATGGGACACAGCTTATCTCATTGGAAATGGAACAATACTTGCATAACTGTGGGATAAAACACAAGACTCTTTCCTTGTACCATACTCAGCAGGATGGCTTAGTAGAAAGAATGAACATGTTAGTGAAGGAAAGTTTACAAATGGCTACTACGCAACAACAACCCTGGAAAGAGAAAATCCATTAAGCACAACTTGTTTATCAAAATACTCCTCTTTCTGGTATTTTAAAATCACCATTTGAACTGCTGAGAGGACTCAAAGCTACCTCCAAACTTACCCAATGGTAACAACTGATAGGACTTTCTGTGCCATCTCACCCTGCAGATGCAAAGATTTGTGATCGGTAAGGGAGAATCAATAAAAATATGAATTGTTTGTGGATCAGAAATGATGTGTCAAACAGTGAACCTATCAGGTGGGGGACTTTGTTCGAGTATGGCTGCCTTTTTCCGAGTATGACTGACTTATAAAATAAGAAAGGGGTGTTCCCAATATTCTGGAACAAAACAATAATCAAAATCCGAGGAGATTTTGTCATTGGATGATGCAAAGAAATGCAACAGAGCCCTGCTAACTTAGCAAAGAGGCACCTTTTAATGTGGTGATTCTCTTTATTTAGCAGGGGGAGACTAACTTGCCCTATCCACCCCCAGCACAGTACTTCCAGTGACTGTTGCTCATGTCTATCTTATGTTTCTTTTTAGACTGTGAGCTCTTTGAGGACAGGGATCCATTTTATTTATTTGTTGTTTCTCTGTGTAAACTGCCCTGAGCCATTTTTGGAAGAGCGGTATAGAAATCGAATAAACAAACAAACAAACAAACAAACAAACAAACAAACGGCATGACTCTCCAGCATGCATTCTATGAGATAAGAGGGAAGAGAGTCTGATCTCAAGAGAGGAACTGGAATGGAATTTGATCTGGCCTCCAGTTTTGACCTCACAGATGAGGCTGATATAAATTATGGACAATCCTTGGTACCAGATGAAAAATCACAAACAGCCATGGGAGTAACTGCAGGGGTGGGGGCGGGGGGAGCACCACGTCAGTGCCTGCCAACCCCACCCCATTGCCTACCTGCCCAGCTTCAAGGCCCCTCAGCCACTTGCCCTCTTGCTTGCCTTGTCCTCCGGCCTACAATTGGAGCAGCCTGCAAACTGCCACACAGCTCCTTCTCTCCCCACCTCTCAGCTGATCAGCGGGTGGGCAGGGCTTCCAGAGAAGCCTCTGTACAGGCCTCCCTGATGCCTGAACCCGAGTAGGCTGGCAGGCCCAAAGCAAGGAAGGAAGGAGGCAAGCAGAGTTCTCTGCAGACCCTCTGCCCAGGCCAGCTAGCCCAGCCTTTGCCAGGTAGAATGTGAATTCCTTTTTGTGGTTACCCCCCATATATATATATATATATATATATATATATATATATATATATATATATATATATATTCTTGTGTGTGAACTGTTCCCCAGTAACTCGCAGGGACTTCATGGTAAATCTGGCCAACATGTGAATATAGCACCTCCATTCCAGAGGAGATGTGTGTTAAAGGGCTTTAAAAGCCCCATGTGAAAAACCTCCTGGAATCAAACTTTACTGAATGTGTTCAGAATTTTGAGAAAACATACATAGGCTCACACTGCATGGTTGAAAGTCTCCTTTGCTAATCTGCAGTGAGGGGGCCATTTTAATAATTAGTGTTTCTAGTGTTCTAGGCATTAAAGGTAGCACAAATATATAGTACTCAATGTATATCACTATATATTGTGAAGTGTGCATGTGTGTATTCAGTGAAATGTATTTCCAGGCATCATACTTATTTTGAAATATCAGACTTAAATCCTCGGGGGCCTGGGGTATATGGAGGCCCTGGACTTTGAGGGGCTGGGGGCCCATTTTAAAATCTTGTCTCTGGGCCCATTCCAACCTTGCTATGCCCCTGGTGGAATAGATACACATGTATTGATCACTACACATGGGTTTCTGCACAACAACTGCACAGAAGAAACTTCCATGTACAAAATGTGTCTCTTGTAAATTGACCCTGAGTTTTCCATCCTTGACTGGGATACTTGAGAGTTACAGTAAATAATAAAAGAACAGCACACTGCTTGTGACAGGAAGGGGCAAATTACAATGATTTCTTAGTCTGGCAGGGGCTGGTTTTGGCCCTGGCAGAACTTGGCTGTCTGCTCCTGTTGCAAATGCCTCTGTCTAGTGTGGCAAACTAATGTATCCTCCTCCCTCCTGGTGCAGTGGGGCTCATAACGAAGAAGACGCTCTCTTAAATACCCAGGGCCTAAGCCGTTTAGGGCTTTATAACTAGCGCTTTGTATTTTGCCTGGAAACCTATTGGCAGCCAATGTAGCTCCATCAACAGAGGAGTAATGTAATCTCTCCGAGATGACCCAGAGACCAACCTGGCTGCCGCACTCTGAACCAACTGAAGTTTCCGGACTACATACAAAGGCAGCCCCACGTAGAGTGCATTACAGAAGTCCAGTCTGGAGGTTACCAACAAATGTACCACTGTTTTGAGGTCAATGATCTCGAGAAACGGGCGCAGCTGGCGTAACAGCCGAAACTGATAGAAAGCAACCCTGGCCACCGCCTCAACCTGAGAAACCAGGGAGAGGTGTGGATCCAGAAGTACTCCCAGACTGTGAACCTGTTACTTTTGGGGAAGTGTGACCCCATCTAGAACAGGTAGATCAAAATCATCTCTAGAGTTCTGATCCCGCACAATAAGTACCTCCGTATTATCTGGATTCAGCCTCAGTTTATTCTCCCTCATCCAGCCATTACTGCTTCCAGGCAGACATTTAGGGAGGATATGCCAGCTCCTGAAGAAGTTGACATGGAGAAGTAGATCTTGGTTTCATCAGCATACTGGCAACACCCAGCTCCAAATCTCCTGATGATCTCTCCCAGTGGTTTCATGTAGATGTTAAAAAGCATTGGAGAAAGTATGGAGCCTTGAGGGACACCATACTTAAGCTCAGATTTTGAAGAGCAACAATCTCCAGTCGACACCATCTGGAATCTGTCTGAGAGTTAGGAGTGGAACCACCGTAAAGCAGTGCCTCCCACCCCCAATACCCTCAGATGTTCCAGAAGGATACTATGGTCAGTAGTATCGAAAGCTGCTGAGAGATCCAAGAGGACCAACAGAGTCACACTTCCTCTGTCAATTCTCACATGGGGATCATCCATCAGACCGACCAAGGCAGTCTCCACCCCATAGCTGGAAACCAGTTTGAAATGGGTCTAGATAATCAGTTTCCTCCAAGACCGTCTGGAGCTGAGAGGCCACCACCCTCTCAATGACCTTGCCCAGCCACGGGAGATTGGAAACTGGCCTATAATTGCTCAACTCTGAGGGATCTAATGCAGGCTTCTTTAGAAGAGGTCTAATAATTGCCTCCTTGAGACAAGGAGGCATCCTGCCCTCCCTCAGAGAAGCATTTATGATTTCTATCAAGCTGCCTACAACAGCCTCCCTGCTAGATTGAACAAACTATGTTGGGCAAGGGTCAAGAGAACAAGTGGTAGGCCTCACATCTCCAAGCAGCTTGTCCACATCCTCAGGAAACAAACTGAAATTGATCCAGTCGAATCGTATAAGTGGAGTTGTTGGACACCTCCAGTTCAGACATCAAATTAATTGTGGAGTCTCCATCTAAGTCAGCCCAAATCTGAGATATTTTGTCTGCAAAAAAATCATTAAACACATCACAGCGGGTGACTGATGCTTCCAAATTCTGGTTCAAGGGAGAGGGGGCAGATACTAGTCCCTTCACGACCCTGAACAACTCCGCTGGACATGAATTTGCAGAGGCAATACGGGCAGAAAAGAACTGTTTCTTTGCTGGACATATCGCCTGAGCATAGATCTTTAAATGTGCTCCATGTCGTAATCTGTCGGATTTGAGTTGAGTCTTTCTCCACTTGCGCTCTAGTCGACTACCTTGACGCTTCAGCCCCTGTAGATCTTCCGTATACCAAGGGGCCAATTTTGAAGCGGGTCGGAGGGGACACTTAGGAGCAATTGTTTCTACTGCCCTGGTGAGCAAGTTGTTCCAATTCTCAACCATGGCATCAACAGGATCACCAGCAGAGCCAACACTGAATCCCTCCAAGGCTTCTTGGAATCCTACCAGATTCAGTAACCTCTTCGGGAGGACCATTTTAATAGGCCATTCGCCCCTGTGGAGGTGGGAAGCAGTTGTAAGTCCAACCTTAACCAGATGGTGGTCCATCCATGACAAAGGGCATATCACAGGAGTCCCCACCCACGGAACACCACCCTGATCAGAGTAAAAGACCAAATCAAGCGTGTGACCTGCAATATGTGTCGATCCAGAGACCACTTGGGATAGGCCACTTGGGATAGGCCATAGTTGTCATGGCTGCTATGAACTCCTGAGCAGGTTTTAAGCAGAATGGGTAATTAAGGGTGGGAGTTGGGGCACAGGGGTGGGGCAGGGCACACCAGGTGGGGTGGGGTGCAGCAGGTGGGGCACTCTGGGAATATGCCCTGTTGCCCTAAGGGCAGTCTGAGCCTACTTCTCACGACCAATCGGAAGAAGAGGAGGTGGGGCTCTCTGGACAGTGAGAGGGGGAAAGGGGAACCGGGCAGCTGGCACAGGGAGAGCCCAGCGAGCGCAGGAGGGTGCACCGGGCGAGGGTGCACCAGGACAATGCCTTGCTGCTCGGTGAGCCAGTCCGAGCCTGTCAGGGAGATTCTAACACAAGTTCCGAGACCAAGTCTGTGAGCTCAGTAAGGGATTCCGTTGGGCAGCGTGGCAATCGGTACACCAACAGAAGTCCCAATCTATCCCTGGTCCCCAAACTTAAGTACACACATTCATTGTGGTCTGATACCCTAACAGGGACCCTGGTAAGGGAGATGTTATCCTTATGGACCACAGCGACACCACCTCCCCGCCCATGTCCCCTCGCTTGCTCCTCTACAGAATACCCTGGAGGAAGAAGCTGGGACCAGACTAGGCCACTAGCCTCCCCCAACCAAGTCTCAGTGATGCATACCAGGTTGGCCCCTTCATCCATAATCAGATCATGGATGACTTCAGGTTTATTTTGGACTGACGTGGCATTGCAGAGGAGCAAGGTAAGGCTATGTGGGTTGTTGGCAGTGCTCCCCGAGATCACAGAGCTGACAGGACAGCCAGAAGGGGAGACTTCTATTAAATTTCTGACTACCCTTCCCCTGGAATGGCCTGCTGACCTGCCAACGTTACTTCTTCACCACTAGTGTGGTTATGCATATATACCCCATCATAAGCCAACAGTCATCACAAAACAAAGGCTGGCAGGAATCATTCACTGGTTTATAGGCTCCCCACCACCACCTTCTTCTTCCCCTATTTTGCTAGTGGCTGTTTGGGCAGGTGATCCTCTAGGACAAAGTCATGTTTTTTAAAAAGCATGAGATGAGACAGAAAATGACACTTGGAACCCTCACATAACTCCTGTCTGTTGTTCTATGTTTTTAAGAGAGATGGCTCATGTTTTCCGGTTTTGATCAACAACCATGTCTAGATGGTACAGTGTTCTAGTCTAGATGGTACAGTATTCCTTTTAACAGGGATTTCCAGATATTGTTGACTACAAGTCCCATCATCCTTTATGGACAGTGGCTTTCAGTGCTTGCCCTAGGTGCTATTTCCCTAGATATGCCTCTGCAAACAGCTCCTGTGCTAGAGAACCGAAGTCTTAGGAGAAGTGTGCATGACACAAGAGACCATCTAAAAAACTTCAAGATTTTGTCAATAAAATTTAAAATCAATCCAATTTCCATTGTTATAAAGGGGAGGGATATGTTGTATTCTATCTAGTTATTTTTTGTTTCTTGTGCCTTTTAAAAATTATATTGAAAATTTACTCTTCAGCTTTTTCTGACTATCCTTCCTCAATCCATTCTATCCTGAAATGATTATCTATTTAAATTTGTATTTTTATATTATGCAAGTTATATTACTTGACATGAAACTCAGTGACTCTTGTTATAGAACTCCATGGCATTGCTTCAGGGTGTTTAATTCTCCCCTGCCACACACACTTCTCTTTTGCCTTCTTCCTTTGTTTACCCTTTTTGTTTGTCCAATGCTCTTTTTTTCCTGTACAATATAACATTTTAGCTCTTGCAATAAATGCCTTCATGTGGAGCAGTTCAACTAAGAGAATGTTATTAGACTGTGCTCTCAGGCAGTGCACCTTCACACGATCAATACAAATACAGGGCTCTGTTCATTCCCTCCTTGCGTAAATTCCTTGCAAAAGTGCAAGGGAAGCAGCAGAGGCTATCATCAATCATGGGCCTCAGTGACATATGCTGAAGCCTGACCAACGCCAAGATGTTTTAATAAGGCATCCATTAAAACCCTCAAATAAATTGCAATTTAAAAACAGAACATGATACAGACCAAGTTTTCCTCATCCATCTTCTGGTGTGTCATGTAATGTAATTGCATTGTTAATTTATCCAAGAACTTTCTCCATACACTGTTTCATCGACATTGCTTAATTTCCCTGAAGACTAGTGTGTGCGTGTGTGTGCGCGCACGCCTGTGTGTGCGTGTGTGCGTGCACGTGCATACACACAAGCACAGGCACACAACTGTGCCGGCTTTTGCTGCGGGGAGGTAGAGTAATGTTTCTGCTTAGCATGGCATTAGCCAGAGAGCTAATCAAAGATTTGAAACGTCTGACACTTTGTCAATGGACAATTTGGCTTTGTGTTTTTGCCTTACCAACTCTAGCCTAAAGCAGACTCCCCCTTCCCTTTTCTCTCTGCCCAACTTGCTATTGGTTTATGCCCCTCAAGAGTGGGATCACTCAGAGTGCCTGTGGATCCCATCAATATGTATTGACAAAAGGGTTTAGGGACCATTTAAGATCGCAAACCAATGGCACTCAAAACAAGACAATACTGATTTCTGTTCCCAAGCTTAGGATATGTGCATGGAGTTTTGACAAGGGTAAGGGAAGTGAGAAGCTTTAAATCAATAGTAGAGAATGAAAAAGTGTTGCTATAGAATAATGTCAAAGCGATTACACTTACCTCCCCCTCCTCACTTTTTTAAAGATACAGGCAGGGGCTCATATGGATTTCTTTGTCTTCCATGCATAAATCTAAGAATAAGCAATGCAATTCTTCATGTAGTGTTGCATCAGCAGATTTTTCACTTTTATTTATTCTTCTGGCTTTTTTTTTCTTAATCAATTCTTTATCTCTTTCTGCTATGAAAGAAACAGTTGAGAGGCATAAAACAAGATTTGCCATGTACATTCAGTTAAAATCTGCTCTGCTGCTCTAGCAGTAATGCCATCCAGGTATTGGTTTAAATCTAATAAATGTCTTCTCAAGAACCTCTTGGAGCCAAAAGATATGCAGACAAAGGGAACTAGGATTCCCCCCCTCGCCGCCAAAAGATGAAACTCCTATTAATAAATCAGACAATAATAGTAGGAATCAAGGAGCAATAAACAAAGGCAATTAAATCCAACATTGTCAATTTGATACCTTTCAGGACATTCATTCTTTCAATATATTTGCTGCAGAGGTCAAATTTTACTTCAGTTATTCAGTTATGTAGAAGGGGTCAGTTCGGTGTCAGAACATGTCTGGTAAAGGCAAAGCCGTTAACAAGATGCCAGCCTCCGTTCTATCTATCTATCTATCTATCTATCTATCTATCTATCTATCTATCTATCTATCTATCTATCATATTTGTACACTGCCCCAAACTTCTGTCTCTGGGCAGTTTACAGGAATATAAAACAAATTAAAACAGAAATTAAAGCCTTAAAACAATTTAAAACCACAATGCTACTTAAAACGCTTGGGTGAATAAATGTGTCTTTAGAAACTTTTTAAAAATTTGTCAGAGATGGAGAGGCTCTTATTTCAGCAGGGAGCACATTCCAGAGTCCTGGGGCAGCAACAGAGAAGGCCCGTCCCTGTGTAGCCACCAGATGAGCCGGTGGCAACTGCAGATGAACTGTTCCAGTTGATCTCAATGGGCAAGCGGACTCATATTGAAGAAGATGTTCTCTTAAATATCCTCCTTGGCCTAAGCTGTTTACGGCTTTAGAGGTTATAACCAACACCTTGTATTTTGCCCAGAAACTTATTGGTAGCCAGTGTAGTTCTTTTAATATAGGAGTAATATGGTCTCTCCAAGATGACCCAGAAACCAACCTGGCTGCTGTATTCTGTACTAACTACAGTTTCTGGACTACATACAAAGGCAACACCACATAGAGTACATTGCAGTAGTCAAGTCTGGAGGTTACTAGTATATGTACTACTGTTCTGAGGTCATTTAGCTCAAGAAATGGAGGCAGCTGGCATATCACCCGAAGCTGATAGAAAGCACCTCTGACCACTGACTCAACCTGAGAAACCAGGGAGAGGTTTGGGTCCAGAAGCACTCCCAGACTGTGTACCTGTTCCTTCTGGGGAAGTGTGACCCTATCCAGAACTGGCAGATCAAAATTGTCTCCTAAAGTCCAACCCTGCACAATAAGCACCTCTGTCTTATTTGGATTCAGTCTCACTTTGTTATCCCTCATCCAACCCATCACTGCCTCCCATTTAGGGAGATTATGCCTTCTCCTGATGATGTTGACATGGAGAAATAGATTTGGGTGTCATCTGCATACTGAGAACACCCTGCACCCAATCTCCTGATGATCTCTCCCAGCGTTCCATGGAGATATTAAAGAGCATTGGAGACAATATGGAGCCCTGGGGGCAAATAAAAGTTCACGTTTTGAAGAACAACAGTCTCCAAGTGACACTATCTGGCATCTGCCTGTGAGGTAGAAGTGGAACCACTGCAAAGCAGTGACTCCCACTCCCGAGTCCCAACCCTTTCAGATAGTCCATAAGGATACCATTGGTCAGTAGTATCGAAAGCTGACGAGAGATCCAAAAGGACCAACAGTATCACATTCCCTCTGTCAATTCCCCATCAAAGATCATCCATCAGGCTGACCATGGCAGTCTCCACCCCATAGGCCACATGAAAACCAGTTTGAAATGGGTCATCATCAATTGCTCCAAGACTGCCTGGAGCTGAGAAACCAACACCCTCTCAATTACCTTTCCCAACCATGACAGATTGGATACAAGCCTATAGTTGCTTAACTCTGAGGGATACAATGTCAGACAAGGGTTGTGAGAACATGGTAGGCTGCACCATTCCAAGCAGCTTATCCACATCATCAGGAGTCTGAAACTGAAACTGATGCAGTCTAACCATATAAGAGGAGTTGCTGGGCACCTCCACATTAGATTCTGCAATAATTGGGTCTGAGTCTAAGTCATTTGAAGTTCTCTTATATTAAGTTAAACAGTTGGTCCATCCAGCTCATTACTGTCCATGCACTCTCAGCAGCTCTCCAAACTCTGAGATAGGGGGCATTCCCAGGATGATACCTAAGGATATTTAATGAGGGCCACCAGGAGTTAAACATGAGACCTTCTGTATGCAATGTATGCACTCTCTGCTATTGATTTATGATCCCACCCTTAACTATGGCCACTTCAGCTTAGGGTTAGAACTGAAAATTTTCCAAAGTGAGATTCAAAAGAACATTTCAGGGTTCCTCCAAGGAAAAAAATTAGATCATTCACACAATCAAAGACTGTGTTCTACCCAGGTTTGGGAGCTGTGTGTGCTTCCAATTTTTGGTTGTGGGGAAACAAGGTAGAAGGAAAACCTGAGTAGAAGTGACTGTGTGGAAAACCTGAGTAGAAGTGACTCTGCGTAGCTTTTCCCCCTACCTTGCTTCCACACAATCACTTCTACCTGGTTTTTCGTCTTACCTTGCTTCCACACAACCAAAAATTGGGAGCACACACAGCTTTCAAAACTGGGTAGAACACAGTTTTTGATTGTGTGAATTACCTCGTTGAATTATAGAATGTAAGGGTTCCTTCTAAGGAAAGTTAAAGTATGGCCATTCACATGACCTACTCAGTGGGAAGAAGACTTTACTGACCTTGCCCTCCCCCCAGATGATCATGCTGTGCTTGGTGGGGGCACAGAGCACATTCCCACATGATCAGTGCTGCTCCCTGCAGTGTGGAGCATGGCAGATCGCTCTGAGACCGGGACTCATTGTCCCAGCCTCTGGGTATCCCACAGTACACCATGTGCTGAGCAAGTAGCCCATGCCGTCACACAATCCTGGCAACCCAGTTAAGGGTGTGCTTGCGCTCTTATCCTGGGCTAAGAGCCGGGCTTCAGCACTGTGATCTGCATGGATCCTGGTGTTTCTCACAGGCAGCCAAGCCTAGACTTTCCCCTCCCCACAAAGCCTGGGCTTGGCTACTTGTAAGAACAGCCTCAGTGTCTGAAAATCTGACCTTAGCAATGTGAGCCTGAAATACATACTCAGGCCTAAGCTCCATTGGGTTCAGTGGGTCTTATTCCTTCTCAAGTATACTTCAGAACATATGTCTGTTCACATGTCACAACAAAAGTAGAGCAAGTCAGATTTCTGGGGCAAGCTGCTGAGCAGTGGGTGAAACAATTTCCGGAAGAAAGCCTGTAAGAGGATCACTTCTTTTCCTGTGCCATGTTGACTGCACAAAGTACCTTTCCTTCTATGTTGCCTAAATGCTGTAAACTATCTTTAAGAGACTGGTCCTCTATGAAGTGCTGTGCCAACAGATTATTGTTTTCCAGTGCAACAGCTGTTGCAGCTGTGAAAGATCAGAAACCAGCCCAGATGAGGCACTAAAGCTGGACCAAAAGGTACACAGTTTTCAGGATAAAGAGCATAGCTGGGGATAGCTCACTTATATTGTGTCCTAAAAACATGTTGCCACACAAACTAGAGTACCTCCAGTGATTGTTGCTGGTGTCTATCTTGTGTTTTTTTTAGAATGTGAGCCCTTTGGGGACAGGGAGCCATCTTATTTATTTATTATTTCTCCATGTAAACCGCCCTGAGCCATTTTTGGAAGGGCGGTATAGAAATCAAATTGATCATCATCATCATCATCATCATCAAGCCAAACCCTATGATACAGAATTTTTATCTGTTCTTTGTAGTGGCTTCGCACTATGGTTTTGCCCTAAGGCAAGACTGGTCAGTGTACCTGAGATCTGATAAAGGAATAGTACTATTTCTTGATGGCTGGGGAAGGCCAGTTTATGAACTGGCCTTCCATGATGTGAACTGAGAGAAGTCATCAAAGTCTAGTGGTGACACAAGCCCACCTCCACTTTATGGGAGGAGATGAGTAGATATGGTGACAGCCACCAGCCTGGATGGCTTTAAGAAGTGTTTAGATCAATTCATGGAGGACAGGTTTATCAATGGCTACTAGCCTGAGGGCTATAGGCCACCTCTAGTCAAAGAGGCAAGATGCAAGAATCAGTCCGTTCACAGCCCTATCTAGCAGGGCTGTTCTTATAAGTAAGCAGGACAGAAGGTACTTTATGTTAGAGGTTGTTAATTTTTACCCTCAATAGGTAAAACAGCAGAGCACTAAGGAATGAGCACACCCCAGTTACAGAGTGGGTAGCAGAGAATGGTTTAGTTGTTGCAGCTATTTAGCGAAAACGCATGGAGATCCTTGTAGAGCCCTTGGTTAAGAAACCCTGCTTTAGAGCAAATACTACAGAGCAAAAAAGAAAATACAGTCATGAAGGTATCCTAATAAGAAATATTTTTTCTCTTGTTATAGAAGTATTTATAGGATAGAGCAATTACCAACCACAGTAACTTGCCCTGTTAACCCTGGCCATTCTTTTAAAGAGTTGATTTGTTTTGCTTTTTGATTTCCTCTCTCTGAACTCTTTCTTGAACTGATTTACAATTCTTGCATCTCTTGCTGCCTTCAGCAGTGTGTTCTTTAATTTAACCCCCAGTTATGTAATTAAAGTCTGCTTGAATTTCTTATTGGCTTAAGCTCCCTTCTTAATTCAAGTCTGTGACCTCGTGTTCTTGAGATACTAAAATTGTCGTGGACATACCATGAATAACCTTGTTTGACCACTAAATTACCTGTGCCTGAATTCAATTTGAGGCTTAAATCTAAAGGCGAAAACCGTCTCTATGTTTACATTTGAACACAAGGCCATGACCTTTAAAAATCCCCCAATGTAGTAATGTAGTCTCCTAGTGAGGTAAAACCACATAGTAATGTTATGTGTGTGAATACATATCTGAACAATTTGCATAGATATACAAATTGCTTAATATTTTCCCGTCCACTTTCTTAAAAGCTTATTTTCCCATGAGAAGACATGTTTGAATTCCTAAGGTTTCCACATTTGCTATTTATAACACTCTTTCCCATATAGTTTCCTAAAGCTCGAACAGATCTGAGATTCTTCAGAGCATAAAGCCACATTTAGTCTCTGCTACTTTGAAAACAATCCCAGGAAAATGTGCAAGATATGTCCCCCTGTGACGATATTTTCAAGATAACCTCAAGAGAAAACTATTTAAATTCCTTAGCATAAATCTGAGCTGTTGGCCAACCTTCCGTTAGCAAGTTGCCTGTGCCAACTCTCATGCTAATTCTCTGCTGTACCTGCAGTTTTATGAAAGCTATATTTTATCTGTTTGGTTATTTGCAGTCACATGAGAGCTGAAAAGGAATATTAGTACCACTCACTTTTTATAGTGGGAGTCATAGTACTTGGGTGACCTGGCCCTATTGAATTTCCTATACTAAGGAAATGAAAATGTTTTATATTTAATACCAGAGTACATAAAGGAGATTTAGTTATTGCTTCTAAAACCATTGCCATTTTCTGCCATTCTTGCCTGCAAAGAATGGCGTTTTCAAGGAAAATGTGTATGATTGCTTACTGTGAGTACGGGGGAGAAGAACAAAGGACACAAATGTATGCAACAAACAAAGGAGTGGTTGGAGGGAGAACATAGATCAACATGATTACTACATTTCCTTATAGTAAATGAGTGGATGAGTGGGTGCTTAAGGGTGCCAACCTTTTTGTTTTTGTTTTTTACAAATCCTGCTCCTGTGCCTTTAATGGTTTGTGCCTGGCAGTGGCAGTGGAGAACTATAAGCAGACAAGTTTTTTCTGGCAGGATTGTAAAGTGATGAGAAAACTGTTACCTATTAAATGTGTACGTGCCAGGCTGATGTTAAAGTTACAGCAGAAGGAACAGAAATAATAAGTTGGCAACACTGAATTGTATCTAACCCTGCATTCTGGACATGTTGAGCCGGGTCTCACGATCAGTGAGACCCAGTTTTGGAGGGTGCATGGGGAGAGCGGGCTAAGCCCGCACACGAGCAGCCACCCACACGATTGCCAGCTCCTTGACGGAGCCGGTGGGGGCTGGGGAGCTCGGGGGCCACGTGGCCCCCGGAAGCTCCAGTATGCCCTGCAAGAGTGCGCAAGGCATACCGGGGAGACCTCCGGAGCTGGGAGGTGGCTTTTCACCTCCCCTCTGGGGGTCTACTCATGAGTAACCACGGTGTGGAGCCATGCCGCAGCTACTCATGATCTTTAAAACCAGTTTTGCGGAGCACTCACTCTGCAAACCAGGTTTTAGGGCAGGGGTAGTTAGGCGGGTTACCTGCCTAGGAACCACTGGGCTCGCAGCCGAGCCCAGTGGTTCAAACGATGGGGAGAAATTGGGCTAGCCTCTTCTAGCCCGATTTTGCTCCATCGTGTGAATAGCTTCGTTATCTAATGCTTGAATGGAAAGACGGTGATTTTCACTGATTCTGCATTGGTGGTGGCCAGAAGTGCCTTCTATCAGCTTCGGATGATAGACCAGCTGCGTCTGTTTCTCGAGATGAATGACCTCAAAACAGTGGTACATCTGCTGGTAACCTCCAGACTGGATTACTGTAATGCGCTCTATGTGGGGCTGCCCTTGTATGTAGTCTGGAAACTACAGTTGGTCCAGAATGCCGCAGCCAGGCTGGTCTATGGGTCATCTAGGAGAGACCATATTAGTCCCGTATTGTAGGCGCTACACTGGCTGCCAATATGTTTCCGGGCAAAATTCAAGGTGTTGGTTATAGCCTATAAAGCCCTAAACAGCTTGGGCCCTGGGTATTCAAGAGAACGCCTTCTTCATCATGAACCCCACTGCCCACTGAGATTATCTGGAGAGGTCCGTCTACATTTGCCATGTATTGCAAACACAATACAAATAAGAGAAGGCTCCAGTTTAAAGCCATAGTCAACCTTATTACAACCATTTGTAATATTCTTCCATTCAGAATATTAGCTAAGATTTATTGCATTTGCCTAACCAACTTTTTCTGCCTTTGGTACCCCATTTTATTTTTAATAAAGCTTTTAAACTGCACTCCTGCCTTCTCATCTTTTCCAAAATTTTGTTCCTCCAGCTAATTTTGGACTACAACTTCCATCATCCCCAGCCACAGTGGTCAATAGTCAGGGATGATGGAAGCTGTTCTCCAACATCTGCTGGAGGCCCAAAGTTGTACAGCCTTAGTGTAAACAATACTGAACTAGATGGACCAAAGGGCTGACTTGGTATAAACAGCTACATATGTTCCTATTTTACATTGACCCACATTTGTCATTTTGTTGCACATTCACCAAATTTAGATAAGAATAATTTGGCGTCATTAGTGAATGCCCCCAGACAGAAAGAGAAACAGGTCATTCAGTCCTGAAGTGCACAGTTTCCTGTGGGAGAGTACCAAGTCTGAGGTGATGAAGAAATTTTTTGTGAGAAAGATCCCTAGCATAGAATCAGTATTAGGAGGTAGATGTGACTGTTCTATTTTTATTTTATTTCCTTGTCATTCCCCCTCTTAACTCGTGAGTTCCTTGTACCTGTTTCATGTCCAATAAACAAGAAGATTTTAATTGTTAAATTGGAGTGTGCTGGTATTGACTAAGTACTCTGAAGAAAAACTCTCTACCACCCAAACACATTATCCTCCAGACACCCAAGGGTGGGATAAGTCAGAGGAAGCTTGAATTCAGAGGTAACACAAATCCATCTAATAGTGTCCTACTAATAGAAGGAGGTGGTGCCATCAAACCAGGGGAAGTGAGCAAATGGTTGGAGTGGAGGGGGGCTCTTAGGAGCTAAAGTTCACACACACACCTGGCTCCAGAGACCTAAACCCTGTATTCTGAGATGCTACAGCCCTCTCCATTGAGTGCTGCATTCCGAGACATCTAAAATCCTCAAAGTGTCTCTCCACTGAGTCTCTCATCCTCCATTCAGTCTCTCATTGAATCCTCCAGCTCCTTGTCTGCTCTTTTCCCACTGCTCTCTCTCTCTCTCTCTCTCTCTCTCTCTCTCTCTCTCTCTCACACACACACACACACACACACACCTCTGACAAGGAAAAGGTAACCCTACACTTTCCCATTAATCTCTCCAAGAAGGCAGGAAGTGTGTGCTTCTATCACATTTCTCAATGGGAGACTTCTCTACAGTGGGAGCCATCCAGGATAGTTTAGAGACTGCAAGAAATCCCTCAGGCCCTTTCACCCATTATCCAGGGATTAACTTACAAAAGAATAGTCAGCTGGTTAACTATCCCAAACACACAACACAATTTTCCTCTCCAATAGATTGGGCCTCTAGGTCGCATTTACATAGCTCTTCTTGCAAAGAAATCAATGAACAGGTTAACATTAAAAATCCAAAACATGTAAGGTTAGCTTGGGGTTGAAAAATAAATAAATCCCACAGTATTGATAATGAATAATAATATATGTTTCCATTTGCACTTTGGCACTTTATCATTTATTCATTCATTCATTCATCTATTCAATTTATATACCAGCCTTCCCAAAGTGGCCCAGGGAAGCCTACATTAGCAATAGCAATAGCAATAGCAATAGCACTTACATTTATATACCGCTCTATAGCTGGAAGCTCTCTAAGCGGTTTACAATGATTTAGCATATTGCCCCCCAACATTCTGGGTACTCATTTTACCGACCTCAGAAGGATGGAAGGCTGAGTCAACCTTGAGCCCCTTGGTCAGGATTGAACTTGTAACCTTCTGGTTACAGGGCGGCAGTTTTACCACTGCGCCACCAGGGGCTCATAAAGCCAACCTGGAGGTTACTAGCTGGTGTATCACTGTTTTCAGGCCATTCTCCACAAGAAACGGGCAGAGTTGTTGAATCAATCACAGCTGGCAAAAAACACTCCTGGTCACTGTCTCACAGTCTGGAGGTTACCCACTAGTATGCCACTGTTTTCATGACATTTTCCTCAAGAAATGGGCAGAGTTGTCATATCAATCACAGCTGGTAAGAAGCACTCCTGGGTCCTGGCAACGGTCTCAACCTGAGGCACCATGGTGAGACCTGGTTCCAAGAGTACTCCCAAGCTGTGAACCTGTTCTTTCTGGGGGAGTATAACCTCGTCCAGAACAGGAAGTTCTATCCCATCTTGCAGATTACAACCTCCAACAATGAACACCTCCATCTTGTTTGGATTCAGCTTCAGTTTATTATCCTTCATCCAGCCCATTACTGCCAGTAGGCAGACATTTAAGGGGCTAATACCATTTCCTGATAGTGATGATAAGGAGAAATTGATTTGGGTCATCCTCATATTGATAACACCCAGCACCAAATCCCCTGATGACTGAACCCAGTGGTTCCATGTAGATGTTAAAAAGCATTGGAGATAGAATGAAGCCCTGAGGGACTCCATATAGTAGCTCCTGTTTTGAAAAGCAACTGTCACCAAGCACGACAATCTACCTAAGACAAATTCTACCTAAGACAAAGTAGCGGGAAGATTGTGCCTCCTATCCCCAAATCCCTCAGGTGATCCAGAAGGATACCACGGTCAATAGTATTGAAAGCTGCTGAGAGATCCAAAAGAACCAGCAGAGTCACACTCACTCTGTCAGTTCCCAGGCGAAGGGCATCTATCAGGCCGATCAAGGCTGTATCAACCCCATAGCCTGCCCTAAGCCAGTTTGAAATGAGTCTAGATAATCTTGCTTGGAGCTGGTCAGCCACCACCCTCTCAATCATCTTACCCAACCATGGGAGGTTGGAAACTGGCCTATAATTATCCATCACCAAGGGATTCAGAGTGGGCTTCTTAAGGATATGTCTAACCATTGCCTCCTTCAAATAAGGTGGCATCCTGCCCTCCCTCAGTGAGGTATTAATGAAATCAACTAGGCCAGCTCCAACAACCTCCCTGCCAGATGAAATCAGCCATCTTGAGCAAGCATCCAAAGAACAGGTGGTAGGCCGTACCACTCCAAGCAGCTTGTCCACATCCTCAGGAGTCCTCAGGAGTCACAAACGGAAACTGATCCAATCTAATCTCACAAGAGAGATTGTTTGACACCTCCTTAACTGGCCCTGCAGAAATACTGGGTTCCAGATCAGCCAAAATGCAAGATATTTTTTTCTGCAAAGAATTCATTGAATGTGTCACAGTGAAATATTGTTTCCGGAAACAGATCTGAAACAGAAGGGGCTTGAGTTAAACTCCTAACAATTCAGAATAGCTCTGGGGACGTGTAGAAGTTCTGTTACTCTGTTGGTTACTCTGTATGCAAGAAGGGACAACACTTCTACTCAAAACAAACATCCCACCTCCATGTGAAAGTGTGTTTTCAGATTCTGGGTGTTGAGATACAATTTCTGCTACCACTGCACACACTGATTTCTTCTGATACACTTTCCTACTGCAAACTGCATTGGAATTTGGCTTGGGTACTATTACACCTAGCAACCTAATGTAGCAGCAGGGAAGTAACTTGCCTAGGGAGCAAGAGGTTGCTGGTTCAAATCCCCACTGGTATGTTTCCCAGGCTGTAGGAAACTCCTATATCAGGCAGCAGCGATATAGGAAGATGATGAAAGGCATCATCTCATACTGCACAAGAGATGGCAATGGTAATTTCCTCCTGTATTCTACCAAAGAAAACCACATGCCTCTGTGTTCGCCAGGAGTCAATACCGAATCGACGGCACAGTTTTACCTCTAACTTTACTAATATACCTAACTTTACATTTGTGTAAGTTGTTGTTTTGCCTTTCAAAATGAGGGCTAAATCTCTGAGGACTTCAGAGTGCCATAGATGTAGCTTCTTCCACCACAGTTGTATTTTAAAAAAATAAAAAAGGAAATACTGCTTCTGAATTTCTTTTAACTTTAATTAATTATTGCCATTAGCTCTGGTTAGTCCACCCTAGTTAGTCCTGGTTAGTCCACCCTAGCTTCTTCCACCACAGTTGTATTTAAAAAAAATAAAAAAGGTAATACTGCTTCTGAATTTCTTTTAACTTTAATTAATTATTGCCATTAGCTCTGGTTAGTCCACCCTAGTACAGCTTCCAGAAAAACTGAGCAATGGGCTCAGGTACACCAGAAGATACACCAGAAATTACTTCTCGCTTTACTGTGTTTCTTAAGGGAACAAATACATATATTGCAAAAGTTACGGAATGCAGGAGAACACTTCACTTGTTTAATTTAGTTTTGTGTTTCCTTTGGCATATGTTCACCCTAGCCAGATTATCACATGCACAACCAGTTGTTCCTCTCCTCCGCCCTCTCTGCCACTCACACAATTATATCTTTCTTAGTTTCTTAGTTTTCTTAGCAAGGTCAACTATTAAGAAACTTGAAATAACAATAGACCCATATTCTTTACTACTTATCACTAATGTGGATTAAAATTCTCAATTTTTTTCTCATAAACATGCATTGAAAAATATCTACCCTTTTACCATTTATAAGTGTTAATGTAAATCTACATTGATAATGTAAATTTGTAAGTGTAAATCTATCATTTTATTATCTCAAGTAAATTTTATTACGTCTCACTAGATGTAGACACATACCTGCAGTTACAGGTACAGGGAAATATGCAACACATTTCACAGCACCCAGCATGGCATCCCATATTTGCCCCCAAACCTCACGTTTCTAACTTTCCTCACCTTTTATTTTGCAGATACTAAAAAGCCAAAGGTTTAAGCATCCCTCACTCTGTCATTTATCTAACTAATAGGGACACCCGCAATAGCAGCACACTGCACATACTTCAGGAAACAAGCCAAAATAGCTGTAACATAATTAAGTGGGAAAATCAATAGTCAAGCAAGCAAAACACTAGCAATGCACTTCCTCGGAAGCAAACATCACCATCCCACTGGTTCCAAGACTGGTTCTTAAAAGCTGGCACCAAGTGCTGTTCCTGAACTTGACTCATTGCCAGCACCAGTTAGGGTTCTCGTTTTTTTCCTTAACAGAGGCTTGGAGCCTTGAACAGTGGCATGACAGGCAGAAGAAGATCAGGTTCGATTTCTTCCCACACTGCTTTTCCATGAAGAGGCAATGAATCTGTTCCTGTTGATAATCATAATACATTTTATTTGTTGAGCTTCTTCCTGAAATAAAGCTCTAAGGATTCTAAGCTTCTGTCAGAAAAATGGGAGCAGCCTAGTCTTAAGCAACCATATAATTTCAGATAAGAGTAATTTCCATTCTGCTCTATTCCTGACCAGGGTCTTGCCACACCAGCAACAGTGGTGAAGAGATTGTTCAAAAACCATATTTTAAAAAACAGAACAAACTTAAGTGTTTTGTTGAACAAGACTGATATAAATAATAAATGATAACATTATTTAAACATTCTTTAAAAAATAAGTAACCTTCCCACTATTTAATATATAAAAATGGAAATTAAGCTTACTGGCCTTTTAGAAACAGTTACAGCTGAATCAATAAAGGTTCAGAACGGAAACCATTTCCCCAAGAAATTATCAGAGGCACCTTTAAGTTGTGAAGAGATAAATTACACTATTATTTATTTAATCTTTATTTTATGGGGAGTTTTATTGCCTTTTTTCTGTGTATAGCATCTTGATCTCTAAGGCAACAGATGTACAAGGTGCACTTTGTCTGGTTTTCTCACAGTCTCCCCATTTCCTCCCCTTTTACTTTATGTGTTACTTTTCATTTTTTATTATATGAATAATGGTTGGTTTGTAGATACTATACATTTTTTAAAAAATGGGGGGGGGACACCTTTCTCTATAGGTCCAGTCTATTAGGCCGACATCCAGAGTAACGGAGCAGCTCTCAGGGAATATTTCTGGGAGTCGCAGTGGGCTTCTAAAGGGGGAAGAACATCAAAAAAGTACGGGGAGTACAACCCCATCCCATAACAAATACTAGGCACTTGCTGTACAAGTGCTTTGTAAGTCTGGATGTCCACAATAATTTACAACAGGGATAATTACAGTGTAATAACAAGTTGTTCTAGTAAGAACTAATCTGCCTACTTTCCTTTCACTGTCTACAACTGGACTAAATTTGGTTCAAATCGAAGTCCACACATAAGATCGTTTGTGCCTCAAATGTTTATGCATCTGCCATCTTGGATTGGCATGGATAACATCATTACAAACTACACCATTGAGGTGTTCCTGTGTGTCACTCTCTAAAACTGTAGCAATTTGCTTCAAATCAGTTAAGCGGTTTACAAGTTAGCTCATTTGCACCTCAAAAGACTTTTCAAAAGTCTTTAAAGACGCATTTAAACTTTAAACTTTTGGTTTTGTTTTAATGAATGTATTGATTTTTCTGTTTTTATCTTGTTGTAAACCGCCCAGAGACGTAAATTTTGGGTGGTATAAAAATATGTTAAATAAATAAATAAATAAATAAATAAATAAATAAATAAATAAATAAGACTTTACATGTCCACCATCTTGAATCAGGGTGGATGACATCATCACAAACTACACCATTGCGGTGTCCCTGTGTGTCATTCACATAAATGCACCAAATTTGGTACAAATTGGTTAGACAGTCCACAAATTAGCCCACTTGCACCTCAGATGTTCACACTGCCACCATCTTGAATTGGAGTGGATGACATCATCAAACACCACAACATTACGGCATCCCTATGTGTCCCTACAGCTGTAGCAAATTTAGTTCAAATTGGTTAGACAGTGCACAAATTAGCCCGCTTGCACCTCAAAATTTTATGCACCAGCCATCCTGGATCAGGGTGGATGACATCATCACAAACTTGGCCATTGAGGTGTCCCTGTGTGTCTCCCTACAACTGTGCCCAGTTCGGTTCATTTTGGTCCAGGCATTGCAAAGTTGATTGGGATGGGGGGACACATACAGGACAGACACAGGGAAAGACACAGGGGCACGTGATCTCATAAGCCAACTGGAAAGTAGGCTAAACATAGAATCATACAGTTGGAATAGTATTGTAGGCCAAATCGAAAATCCTGTTGATGCAGGAAGTCCAAAGCTTGGATATCCCCAATAGTGGCTATCCAGCCTCTGCTTGAACCTGCACAGTCCTTGGAGCATATTTTCGGATGACAAGGGCTTCCTTGGGGAGGTGAGTGTTGGAGCTAGGACCCTGGTAGCATCAGCTCTCAGATGCAATATCTCATAGAGACCACTGGGGGTTTTAGGGTCATGGATAAAAGTGCTGGACTCCTCCCCTCTTTGTTCTTCCTGTGTTAATCTCCATTTTGTGTCTCCAGAGATGGCTGTTTGTTTTGGTCTCTCTCTTCAGCCATGAGCTACAGCTGAAAAAAAGCTGCAGGCTTTTTCACATTCATTTGTAACCTTTTATTTAAATAAATCTTTGTAATTCTTCAATACTAAAGAACTGTCTCCAGACCTCTTGCTTTACTGCTTTCTCACCAAACTGGTTTTGCTCTGCTATTTGGGGACTGAACTGCCATTCTTTCCCTACAGGGAGGTCATCAACAATGGCCACTTATCCAGTTCAAGTAGTTAGGAATTGCTGTTAGTCCGGTCTTCTTGATGCATTTGTACTTGCTTGTTCTGTAGTAGTAGTAGTTCTTTTATTGCAGCCATAGGCAAACAAAAACAAAGGTGACAATAACACAGCCGTTCAGAATTACAATAAGTGGAATAAATATAACAATACATACAGGCTTTGTATATCACAAGAACATAAGAACAGCCCTGCTGGATCAGGTCCAAGGCCTATCTAGTCCAGCATCCTATTTCACACAGTGGCCCATCAGATGCCTCTCTAGAACACACAGGCAAGAGGTGGGTTTCTAATCTGGCCCTGCCAATTTATTAATTTTTAGTTTTTCAAGACAGTTTAGAACTTCCTCTTGCATCACCTCAAATTAGCCCAGTTCTTCAGCTCTATCCATGTTTAGGGAAGAGGAATTCTCTAATTAGCCTCCCCACTCTCTCACACTAAATTATAGGCACAGGCACTGCCTCGAAGTTGAGGGAGGTATATTCACTCCACTCCTTTGCCTATCAGCAGGAGCAAAGGTCTGAGCTCCTCTCCAGGAGTCCATGAGGCCAACAACCCCCATCGCTGCTGATTGTCTCATCTTCGGCAGCCCCTGCCTTAAATAAAGCCCTACATTTAGGACACTCCTCCTCCCTTCCAGCTTGCTCCTTCTTCCTCGGCCAGGCAAGTGGATTGGCCACCCAATCCCTGGCCTCGTAAGGGGCCCTTTCCTCCAACTCCACCCCTTCATTAATATTTCCACACAAGGCTGCAGTTGTGGAGCTGATATCAACACTATTCCATCTCCACCACTCTGCTGCCTATTGGGCTGCACCCACCCATCCCCCAGAAGCTGTTGCCTGCCTCTCTGAGCCCTTCCTGACTTCTGAAAGGTAATTATTGTGGTTGTCCTCGTGACTGGAGCCCTTTGATTCCTTTGGCACACTGCTGTTTGACTGAGTAAACAACCCTGTCTCACGGAGGAGCGTAGGAAACCCCAACAAGCTCCAAGCTGGAAATGCTCAGTTCCTGAGTGGGTATATGGTCAATATCCTACACCATGAAGAGAGATGCAAAGACCTCATTCAGTTTCTCTGCAATCTCCTTATCCTCCTTGATAATCCCTTTCACAGTCTAGTCATCTAAGGGTCCAACCACCTCTCTGGCAGGTTTTCTGCTTCTGATATATTTAAAGAAGTTTGTTATTCCCCTTGACACTTCTAGCTATATGCTCCACAAAGTGTCTCTTTGCATCCCTTATTGTCTCCTTGCATTTCTTTTGCCAGAGTTTATGTTTCTTTCTGTTCTCTTCATTTGGGCAGGACTTCCATTTCCTGGAGGAAGTCTTCTTCCCTTTTATAGCTTCCCTGACTCTACTTGTCAGCCATGCTGGTGTCCTCCTCAACTTGGTGGTACCTTTCCTCCTTGTATACATTCCAACTGAGCTTCTATTATTGTGGTTTGCAATAAGTTCCATGCTTTCTGGAGTGATTTGACACTCCTCACTTTCCCTTTCAGCTTAATTTTTACCAGGCCCCTAATTTTTTTTTAGAAGTTTCCTCTTCTGAAGTTCAGCACATCTGTGTTGGACTTTCTTGGCAATGATGTGCTCGTGTATAAGCTAAATTGGATCACACTATGGTCACTGTTCCACAGTGGTTCTACAACTGTGGCATCTAGCACCAGGTCCTGGGCACCACTCAAGATTAAGTCCAAGGTCACCTTCTCTCTGGTTGGCTCTACAACCATCTGTTCTAAGGCACAGTCATTTAGCATCTCTAGAGATTTGGCCTCTCTGTCATTACCCACATGTGAATTTGCCCAGTCTATGTGTGGGTAATTGAAGCCACCCCACCCCACTCTTTTTGCCCAAATCCCACGCTATGCCCCCAAACTGCCCCAAAGACACTAAAACTTCAAAAATTGCCAAAAAATCAGCCCTTTGCCCAATTCCCCTGAAATGTGGGTGGTAGCCTCCACCCATTAGGCACTACCACCCCACCCCACTATTTTGCCCCTGGGACCCAAAATTTGAGGAGACATCACACCAGACCTTTTTGCACTGCAATCAATGCAGGCAAAAAGGCGGGAAATTCAAATAGACGTCAAAATCCGAATCACCCGAATTTTTCGGGCACGAATCAGGGGTGATTTGGCTCAGCCCCGAAAAATATCAGGGGATATCGGGGGTGATTCGGTTAGGACCCGAATCACCCGAAATTGCTCGTTTCAGGCACAGATTGATCTGTGCCCGAAATTTTTTGCACATCCCTAGTGGATGCACTGGAAGTCCAACAGATACTGCTCAGCTTCTGTTGGCTATCCCCCAGGCATCATTTAAAAAGCTGCTTTGCAACCTTTTTGATGGTTAGCACCAACAGTCTGGTTCCATCATGGTTCAAGTGGAACCCATCCATTTAATACAGGCTGGTCTTGTTCCAAAATGTATCCCAGTGCATAACGATTCTAAACCCCTCCACTGGGTACCACCATCTCATCCACACATTGAGAGCCCTCAGCTCTGCCTGTCTTGCTGGCCCTGTGTGTGGTACAGGTACACCGTGGATTAAGCCCGTAGGCAGCCAAGGATTTGCCGCTGCAGTGAGGGTAGGGGTGGTGAGGGGGAAGTCCACCTTTTTTTCTTTTAAAAGCCACCACAGTGGTGGGACGGAGGCAGAGAAGGCCCCATAGCGGTGGCTACGGGAAAAGGGGGGGCAAGGGGAATGTTCCCCCTTTTACTTTGAAACACTGCTGTGTGGCAGAATGGGGCTGCAGTGGCTGCGGTGGGGAGGGGGTAGTGGGGGCGAGGGAAATGTTCCCTCTTTTACCTTAAAACAGGGCGATGAGGGAGCGCTCCTTCCATATCCCCTTCTCCCTCCAAAATGAGTGCATGCCCCCATCTGCAGCCTGTTTTGGACCAAACGGGCTGCAGATGGTCCAAAACAGACTGCAGATGGGGCATGCACTCATTTGGGAGGAGGGAGGGGGACTGGAAGGAGCTCTCTCTTGCTGCCCAGCCACTCAGTCGCACTGCTTTCAGATAATTTTAAAGAATTATCTTTATTTATTAAAATTTTATTAAAATTTTAAGAAAATTTTCCCCTTGCCCCACCACCATCCTCCCTGCTGCTGCAGCTGCTGCCCCAGAGAAGGGTGGCAAAGTTTGAGGAGTGTCTTGCCGCTCCTAAAATTTTGCCGCCATAGACACGTGCCTACTTTGCCTCTCCTTAAATCCACTCCTGAACAGATAGCTGTTCAGGGAATGCTACCCTGCAGGTCCTAAACTTCATTATACTATCTAGCAGCTTAAATTTGGCTTCCAGGACCAAATCAACCACTGTTAATAAATTTCTCCTAATGTTCAACCAAAATATCTCCTGTAACTTTAGTGCATTAGATCTAATCCTGGCCTCTGAGACACCAGAAACAAGCCCTTCTGTGTGATAGTTCCTCAGGTATTGGAAGAGTGCTATAATGTCAGTCTTCTCTTCTCCAGACTAAATATATTCACTTCCTTCCAACTGTCGTCACAGGACATTTCTTCAGACCCAAATAAGGGCTGATCAGTGCAGAATAAGATAGAACTATTATTTCTTGTTATTTGGAATCGATGGCTCTATTAGTGGAACCTAACAGTGCAAGCCACCTAATGGCACAATGGGGCAGTAACTTGCCTAGGGAGCAAGAGGTTGCTGTTTGAATCCCCGCTAGTATGTAACACCTATATTGGATAGCAGTGATATAGGAAGATGCTGAAAGACATAATCTCATACTGCATGGGAGATGGCAGTGGTAAACCCCTCCCATGAAATTGATTGCCAGGAAATTTAGGACCAACAGACGGAAGTACTTTTTCACACAACACATAATCAAGTTGTGGAATTCTCTGCCACAGGATGTGGTGACAGCCAGCAACCTGGATGGCTTTAAGAGGGGTTTGGATAACTTCATGGAGAAGAGGTCTATCATTGGCTATTAGTCAGAGGGATATAGACTACCACCTCCAGCCTCAAAGGCAGGATGCCTCTGAATACCAGTTGCAGGGGAGTAACAGCAGGAGGGAGGGCATGCCCTCAAGTCCTGCCTGTAGGCTTCCAGCTGCATCTGGTGGACCACTGTGTGAAACAGGATCCTGGACTAGATGGGTCTTGGGCCTGATCCAGCAGGGCTGTTCTTATGTATTCTACCAAAGAAAACCACATGGCTCTGTGGCCGCCAGGAATCGACACCGACTCAACGGCACAACTTTACCTTTATTTTAAAAAGCATTAGCCTTTTTTTGAGGCTGTGTCATATTACTGACTCATGTTCAGGTTGTGATCAATTGCAATCCTGAGATACTTTTTACATGTGCTACTGTCGAGCCAAGTATCCCATATCCCTGTACTTTAGCATCTGTTTATTCCCCAGCACCCTCACCCCCAAATTTTGCCTTGTTGCTGGTAACCTGGATTTTTTAAAAACTAAGTAACAAAAATTAGTCTTACAGGATTTATTTTTGAAAAATCTATGTTGCTTTGCACTAATCACTACATTGTTATTAAGATGTCTACAGGTTTTCAGATGCCTTATAATCTGTTCTAGTATTTTATCTGGTATGCAGGTCAGACTGACCAGTCTACCGTCTCCCAGATCCTTCCCAGACATGAATCCTTGTTTTCCTCATCTCTTACAAATATAAAAGTTAACCAAACTATGTCTTACTGGTTTTTGTTATATATACCCTATGCTATCTATGGCTACACGAGGTGTGCAATTTTTTACTTTATTATATTTCTTACTTATATATATTCAGATGTTTCCATCTGATTTGGATGTTAAAAAATGTGTTTCCATTTAACTTAATTAACTTTTTAAAAATACATTTTCAATATTGCTTTTATAAATAAGCAGCAATGTAATCTCCCTTGAACTGTTTTCTGTGACTGCAGCTCCAGGGTTGTCTGCTAACTCCCTCCTGGTGGCCATTTCATCATAATAATGCATAATCATTGCAGGTCATAGAATTAGATACAAGTTGTTCTAGGATGAATTAACCTGCCTACTTTTCTTTCATTACCCCTACAAGTGGATTAAATTTGGTCCAGCTAAGTTAGGCAGTTCAAGTTAGCCCTCTTGCACTTTAAACATTTATGCTTCTGCCATCTTGGAGTAGATGACATCATCACAAACTATGCGATTGACATGTTCCTGTGTGTCCCTGCAACTGTACCAAATTTGGTCAAAATCAGTTTCCACTTGCACGTCAAATGTTCATGTGTCCACCATACTGAATAATGGTGGATGATATCATTACAAACTATGCCCCTGAGTCATCCCTATATGTCTCTACACCTGTAGCAAATTTGGTTCAAATTGGTTAGGCGGTTCACAAGAGCCCAATTGCGCATCAAATGTTCATGTGTCTGCCATCTTAGATTGGGGTGGATGACATAATTACAAACTGCATCATTGAGGTGGGCCTACATGCGACTCACTACAAATGTACCAAATTTGGTTCAAATTGGTTAGAAAATCCACATTAGCCCACCTGAACCTCAAACATTTATGCGTCCACCATCTCAAACTGTGGTGGATGACATCATCACAGACTATGTCACTATGTCATTAAGGTGTCCCTACAGGTGAAACTCGGAAAATTAGAATATCGTGCAAAAGTCCATTAATTTCAGTAACACAAATTAAAAGGTGAAACTGATATAAGAGACAGACGCATTACATGCAAAGCGAGATAAGTCAAGCCTTAATTTGTTGTAATTGTGATGATCATGGCATACAGCTCATGAAAACCCCAAATCCACAATCTCAGAAAATTAGAATATTACATGGAACCAAGAAGACAAGGATTGAAGAATAGAACAATATCGGACCTCTGAAAAGTATACAGTGTACTGTGCTTGATTGGCCAGCAAACTCGCCTGACCTGACCCCATATGGCCTGACCTGACACACACATGGATGGACACATGGACACACCACACACACGGAATTATTTCTTCATTCGTTCATTATTTATTCGATTTATATACCGCTCTTCCAGAAATGGCTCAGGGTGGTTTACAACAAAATAAAAACAATTAAAACCAGTTAAAAATTAAAATCAAAACTATAAAAAGAGAATAAAACCAATTAAACATTCAAACAGTTTTAAACCCTGGAAAACCAGGGCAAACATTTAAAACAGTTTATAACAATTTAAAAACCCTGGAAGGCCAGACTGAACAGATAGGTTTTAAGGGCTCTCCTGAAAGACTACAATGAACTCAAATTATGGATTTCTGCTGGGAGTACATTCCATAGCTCAGTATCAGCTACAGAGAAGGCCCACCTCTGAGTTGCCACCAGATGAACTGATGGCAGCTAGAGACGGACCTCCTCAGATGACCTTAACGTGCAGTGGGGATCATGCAGAAGAAGGCACTCTCTAAGATAATGCCGGGTGATCTCATAAGCTTACTGGAAAATATGCTAAAAATGGCCAGCCAGGTGGGAAGACTATTTCCTGGAGTTCTGATCCATATCCAGCAGTTAAAGTGAGAGACACTGATGCTTTTTAATTAGTTTTTTAAAAATGAGTGGCAACAAATGGTGAATCCACAATTGAATCCACATTCTCTATCATTCAGTCCATTTATTCTAGAATTGATTCATTTTAGAATGAATAAAAATGAATAGAAATGAGGCCTATTAGTATTTATTTCCATTAATGCAAAAAGCAAATGCATAGGCCTAATGGCTACTAACAACAACAAAACGATGAGCACAATAGACCAGGAAGGCTCCACTAGAAGACACTACAATTCAGAAATGCCTGTCAGGAACAAGGCAGAGCTCAAAGCAGAACTTTCAGAGCTCAAGCTCATGGCAAATGAGCACAGGAACAGGAGCGAGGAAAGGGACAGTTTACCCAGTCCCTAGAGGGGCCGAAGATGTTCTGCAAGTACATTATCATGCAGTGGGGGTGGAGGTGGGGGTGGATGAGGCTAAATTACAGATCATGCTTGCAAATTTTTATGTATACTTATTACTATTACTATGCATATTTTCCTTTCCAACAAAAAAAGGAAGGGGGAAAAAGCTCTCAAAGCCATATAGAAACAAGAATAATGAGAAGATTCGCCAAGATAGGACGACATGGAGTGCAGTGATCCATAGAGTGACTGAGAGTTGGACATGACTGAACGGATAGAGAGAGAGAGGGAGGTTCCTGATGGGAGGAGATTGAAAGCACTTTGAGGTGCAAGAGTGTCACTGGGAATCTGATGTCAGTTAGCCAATGTGAGGTGCTGCTTTGCAGGAATACACTGGCCACTGGCCTCCACCGATGCACTTTTTGTACATTTGTAATTCAAGAACTTGTTGCTAACACATTTTAAGTCTCCAGTGCTCTCTCCTCCAAAACAAAAAAATAAGCCAAGTACCATTGCACACCCAGACCCAGTAAAGACAAGCCACACATGACTGGATGAACGAGGGCCACTTTTATTAGTTAATATTACAGAACCTGCAATAAGGCATAAGAATTTAGAGTGTGGATACCCCACTAAGGGTCAGCCTCATAAGGAGGACTGGACGAAAGACTGGGTGTTAATTCAGCCTGGACTAAATCTGGATGTCATAACACACAAACATGAGGTTTTAACCCCACTGAGGGGAGGCCAACCAGCCCCACCCACCCAGGCCTCAAAACTCTGAGTAGTGAGTGCCAGCCAGCCTCTGGATAGGGGCAGATCTCAGCCCAAGGGCCACAAAACCTGCAAGGCCTGTTCCTCAGCTTGCCCACTCAGCTTAAATGGTCCTCCAGTCCGACACCAATCAAGACAACCTATATCAACCCACACTCACCGGCAAAGTGACCAAACATGCAAATGACAATCCTATAATCAAATTAAGTGAGAATTAGGTGGGAAAAGGCCACACCAAAGCCAATTAGGTGTGACCCAAAAAATTCCTATTTGGCCCTCAAAGGTGACCAGATGACCCTCACTAAAGCGAGATGGGAGGGAGGGGTGCTTGGAAGCAACTGAGAGTGAGTGCTTGGGAGCCAGCTGCTTACGTAGCCACTCCCAAGCACCCATCGGCTGGCCCACAACACGTGGCATGGGAGCCAAGGGGGCGGCCCCTGTGTCAAGCCACATACTGTGGCGGGGAGCGGCATAACCTCTGGTACTTCTCACCACTCAGGGAAATGAAGTGCATGCCAGAGGGTGGCCTATATGATACACAGTGTTATTTATTTATTTTTTACATTTATATCCCGCTCTTCCTCTAGGGAGCCCAGAGTGGTATACTTGGTTATGTTTGTCCTCATAAGAACCCTGTGAGGTAGTTTAGGCTGAGAGATATGTGACTGGGTCACAGAGTCACCCAGTGAGTTTCATGGCTGAACAGGCATTATTATTATTATTATTATTATTAATTTATTTATTTATTTATTTTTTCTTCTTGTTTACACAGTCAGAAAGGTGTTATAGACTGGTTTGTTTTATCCAGACATCAAGTCCTTCCCAAGGACCTGGGATGCCAGAATTTTATCATCAATACTGTTGGTTATTATAGATATCGTCGCAAAATATAGGCTGTTCCCAGTAAAGCTGCTTTTTGTAATTGGCTGGTGGTGATTTCGGTGGCCCCTATGGTGTTGAGGTGCTCTTCAAGGTCTTTTGGGATTGCACCCAGGGCGCCAATTACCACTGGGATTATTTGGGTCTTTTTCTGCCACAGCCTTTCAACGTCAATTTGTAGATCTTTGTATTTGGTGATTTTTTCTATTTCTTTTTCTTCTATTCTGCTATCCCCTGGTATTGCTATGACGATTATTTTCACTTATTTTTCTTTCTTCTTGACTACAGTGATATCTGGTGTATTGTGTGGCAGATGTTTGTCTGTTTGTAGTCGGAAGTCCCATAATATTTTTACATCTTCATTTTCTTCAACTTTTTCAATTTTATGGTCCCACCAATGTTTGCCTACAGGTAGCTTGTATTTTTTGCAGATGTTCCAGTGTATCATCCCTGCTACCTTGTCATGCCTTTGTTTGTAGTCAGTCTGTGTGATCTTTTTACAACAGCTGATTAGGTGGTCCACGGTTTCATCTGCTTCTTTACAAAGGCGGCACTTGCTGTTTGTGGTGGATTTTTTGACTTTGGCTCTTATTGCATTTGTTCTTAGTGCCTGTTCTTGTGCAGCTAGTATTAAACCCTCTGTTTCTTTCTTCAAGTTGCCATTCTTAAGCCATTGCCAGGTCTTGGTGATGTCTGATTTTCCACTTATATTGTGCAAATATTGACCATGCAGGGGCTTATTTCTCCATCTTTCTGCTTGGTTCTTGACTTGTTCTTTCTTGTAGGCCTGCTTTCTTTCATTGGTGTTGAATAGTTTCTCGTTCTTGACCGTTTTAAGTGCATCTTCTTAACTGTCCTTTATATATTATTATTGTTGTTGTTGTTGTTGTTGTTACATTTTATATCCTGCTCTTCCTCCAAGGAGCCCAGAGCGGTATCTGGCCCAGAAACTTAAGTTTCTCCTCACAATAACCCTGTGAAGTAGGTTAGGCTGAGAGAGAAGTGACTGGCCCAGAGTCACCAAGCAAGTCTCATGGCTGAATGGGGATCTGAACTCAGGTCTCCCTGCACTCTAACCACTACACTATGCTGGCTCTGAGGACTCCCTGGTCCTAGTCCAACATTCTAACCACTGCACCACTCTGACTCACAGTTATGGAGAAATATAGAAAGCTGCCTTCAACCAAGTCAGACCATTGGTCCATCTAGCTCAGTATTGTCTAGACAGACTGGCGCAGCTTCTCCAAGGTTGCAGGCAGGACTCCCTCTCAGCCTTATTTTGGAGATACCAGGGAGGGAACTTGGAACCTAAATGTTCTTCCCAGAGTGGCCCCCAGGGGCATAGCTAGGGAAGAGGGGGCCCGTGTTCATCCCTTTCTCTGCTGGCCCCCCAGAGTGAGGAAGATAATGAAGAAAATAGGGAGGGGTGGAGCTGGAGGGCCCTTAGGAGCTGGGGTCCCGTGTTCTTTGAACCCTTTCGCTCAATTATACCTATGCCCCTGGTGGCCCCATCCCCCAAGTGGAATAGTTTACAGTGCTCACACATGTAGCCTCTCATTCAAATGCAACCAGGCAGACCCTGTTAGCAAAGGGGACAATTCAGTGTTATGGAGATGTTACAATGCATGTAATGTGGGTCTATGAAGGGTTGTTTTCTTTAACCTCCAATAAGGAGGTAGTATTCTGTGTGAACTGGCACTTGGTTCCTGCATAAACCCCTATTGGAATAGATTATGGGAAGGCAACTTTAATCTGGCACAAATCCTTACTAGACGCTAAAGCCTTTTCCTTAAAAAAAAAAAAAAAAACCCTCAAAGAGAAATATCTGCTAGGTATATTTTTGGTTGTCATTTGGTATTGTGGCCTCACGAAATTATCTCAGTATGCAAAATAACATTTGAACTTGTATTTGTTTTTCATCTTCCCATTTTAAAAGGAAAAAAAGACACAGGCTCAGTTTGTCAGATAGTTGTGTAATATAGGAATACTAACCCTTGAACACAGAATTTAGACTTTCCATTCACAGTAAATTAATGTCTCTGATTATACTGAGTCTACAGAGGAAACAGACATAAATATTTTGTCTGACATGAGAGACAGTTTGGAAAGAAGTTAAGGAAAATAAAGGTTGCTTGTCCTGGAGATTCTTGGATGTTGTTCTAGACCTCCTGTGCAGTTAGAGAAAGGAGATATGGATATATTTAACAGATAAAATGAGGCTTGTAAAGAAGCCAGGTTTTAATCATGAGGGAGTATTTTCTAGAGTGATTGAGATAATGCCCATGCCAAAACGAAGAATGGGAACATGCTCCTAAAGAAAACAGAGACCACAGCAGTGAAATCAGAATTTAAAAATAAGTTCAAGTAATGGCCAGACAGCTTTTTGGGGGGGGTTGGGGGAGAGGTAAATTTGGGAAAGCTCTGGGATCTTAAAAATAAAGCCCACTTACGTCAATAGGAAATTTTCTATTGCCCTCAATGGGTTTGGGATCAGTCCTCTTTGTGCATGTATATGATGCATGCATGTAACCCAGAGTACATCTGGCTGCATAATGAATTGAGTGAATGCTGCCAAATGACTGAGACTCTAGCAGCCTGCCTTGCCATAGGGAAAATTGACAGTCCCCATCAATAATCTGTCTGGTCTCTACTGGATGTCACAATAGAGTGGAGGCTGCTGATTCTCTACTACCTTCTTTAATCTCCATATATGTCAAGCAAAGCCAAAGTACAGAAAAGAGTTCAACTGATCCTTTATTTGTTATATTAGGTTGGATTTCCAATTGCCACTGCTTTGCAGATGATCTAATTGCTGCTTACCTTTCTCAGAATCACACAATATTGCACTGTTATGAGTTGTAATGAACCTGCAGAGAATGAATGTCAGCAGTGCTCCATCCTCTTCAGACACTGTTTGTTGCCACTTGTCATCTGTGTATCAAGGTGACCTTTGAAAGTCATGCATGGTGAGTGATGTATAAGCTTTAGTGGACTGATAGCTCAAAACACACACACACACACACACACACACACACACACACACACACACACACACACACACACACTCCTCTTCAAATAATCCTACTTTTAAAACCTGCTTTTATACCTCCATATAATCTGTTGAATTGAATTCAAGATTATATGGTTACCTTTGCACAAAACGCCAAAACGCAGGTTTACGAACCTGAAGTTAAATCCTGAAATGGAGAATCGTCCCCCAAATGATCTTCCAACCCAGGCTGGGCAAACTCTAGTTTGAGAGCAGAGGAGCCCCTCCCTCTCCCTGGTCCACCAAGGCAGCATCCCAGCATGCTCTGTAGTGCTTGTGTCACCAGAATGCTGGCAAGGCGTCACCATGTCAGCAGGGTGGCAGCCACTGGCCACAATATTCAAGGGGGCATGCTCAGCACAATCATGCCTTTTCAGCATGGACCACCCACCTTCAGCAGGGACATTTAAACCCTTTAAATGGCATTTAAACCCCTTTTCTCACAACACTTGTGCCACCACCCTCGCAAGAGCCCCACAGCCAATACAGTCTCACACAGGCACGATCACTGGTAATGGGGGAGTGGAGAGGGGTGCTATTTTTATGTTACTCCAGGAAGGGACCATCATGATGATTCCCTAGGTGGGAACATGTATATGAGGGTGGGTAAAGGATCCTGGGTTCTGGTTCACTGTGACAAAGGATGCTTTTATGATGACAGACCTGGTTGAAGCAGCACAGGAACCCTCAACACAGTTCTGCCCCCATGTCAGCTTGCCGGCTGGGGATTAGCTGGCTCATGAGAGGATGAGTCCACTGGGGAAGACCAGAGGTTTCATAAGCTTTGGCTCTCCATAGGACTGCATCCTCATGAGCTAGGACATCCAAGTACAGGGGCGCCCTCTAATGTGGGGCCCACGTTACATCTTTTTAAAGACTAGAACTCACCTTCCCATCTGCACTCAGCCCACGGACTCCCAAGGAGTCTAAGCTGCTCCATGTGTCTGGCTGTTTTCTTGTGAGCTCGGTTTCGCAAGATCGGTGATGGCTTCTAGTACACATTCAAAGTCCCCAGGTTGGGACTGCTGGTGTGGTTTATGCAGATCCCTGGCAAGCTGGGTGGCCGTACTGGGTAAAAATCAACATGTGTATATGCCAAGAGATGACCAGACTGCCATAGTGATCATTTTCACTGCTGTTATCTGCCAGTCATCGTGACCTGGAAAGGTGTTGGTGTGATACCCTTCCCCGGGGCTTGCATGGATCTAGCGACAGAGATGGGTAGTGAAAGCCTTCCCGCCCGCATGTGTGTCTCGATGGCCTGCCACTCTCATGAGAGAGCGGTCCACAGGAGAAGGGATGTCATCACACATTATTAGCAATCCAGCTCAACATACCCGAAGACGGTTCTTCTCAAGAGTAATGCCATAGAGTGTGTGCTTGCACCCAAGGCAAAGGGGATGGGGCCCCCTTCCCCAACTAATTTGTACCCCCCAAAAGAGCAGAGCTACTCAAGAAATACAGGAGCTGCCTTTTAACCCAGATGCCATGTACCAGTCTCCTGGAATGTGTCCGGAAACAACTGTGCTGCCACCAGGGCTCTATGTGCTTCTGCAAGTACTTATTCATCACATGATTTTTGAAGACCTCTCCACAAAGTGCCTATCTTGGCATCCCATCCCCTTTTTCTGCAGGTTGCCAAAGTGGGGGCATGAGACACAGTGGAAAGCGGGTACCCCTCAGTGTGGCTTTTCATTTTTGCATACTTTGAGACTTGAGAGGTAGCAGCTAGCATCCCTCTTGCTTGGCATCCCTCTTGCTTGAGGAATATGGAGACAGTGGTGGTAGGGTAAGTGCTCTGAGAGGTGGCCAGCAAAAAGTGTGGCAGGCATAGAGCTGGCACATTTCTGGGCTAGTCTGAGCCACCCTCTCTATGTCAGCATCCACAGCACAAAACCCAGGTTTTGGCGGTGGCAGAATTCGGACGACATGATGCTGCCTTAAAACCTCAGGTTAGAGCAGTGAAACTCACTACAAACTGAAGGTTCAAATTACAGTTTCGGGAGGGAAACCTCAGGTCGCTCTTGTACAAAAACTCTGGTTTCACACATTCTGACAATCATAAAATGGAATACCTCTGCTCCCTTTGCCTCTGGTTTGGCGTTATGTGCAAAGGCAGCCTATGCCTCATAAATCCAGTCTGTTCCAAATTGACCCACGCATTGTCACACACATTTCCTCAGAGGTTCTTTTTAATACACACCAGCTAGATGAGGTTAACTAGGTATCATTGATGAGACTAACCTGAGTGCTGCTAATACTTTTTGTTACTCCAACCCAGGTGAGTTGGGGTTGCTGGGATACCCAGTTTGGAATGTAACAAACACAATTCTATTCATATCTTCCTTTACTGAGCTCAGGTAGCATTCCAAAGTATTTATTATTCATTTATTACATTGATATACCACCCTATCCAAACAGCTCTGGGTGGTGCACAGCAGCAAAAATAAAACCCACAAATCAGTCCTTTAAAAACAATGATTACAAAACTGGGGATGCTGGGAGTTGTAGTTCAGCAACATCTGGAGGAACCTAGATGTTGGGAACCACTACATTTGAGGATGATTCCCATTTCTCTGCAGTTCCCCCATGCACCACCTATACCAGTCCTGAGGACCCCTTGACCTGCAAGAGAGGTCTTTTGTGGGCATAGGAGGCTTCTATAGGGAATGAGGGGTAGGGAAGTTCCCTTGCTGGGACTTTCTTCCATAGGTGCTTCTTCATATAGTCTCACATGTGCCAACTTTTCCAGCATGTTAAAGCAATTCCCTCCCTCAAGATACAATTGCAAAGTATGGGAGGCTGGGCAATAGAGACAGTGCTAGGACCATACCAGGCTTAATAGGATAGCAGCAATGGCCAGGTTGCTTAGGACCCTGGTCATGTGAGCCGCCAACATTTCATGGGCAAAAGACTAAGCATGGCCTTAGTAGCTCTAGTTCAATCCAGCAAGAATGCCCTCATTGTGACTTGGCAAAGCAGGAGAAACACTAGCCTGGAAATGAGAAAATGAAGGACTAAAGTAACTGTTAGTGCCCCTCCTCTTATACTGAAGTTATAGCTGAGGCCCCCAGGGAGTCAGCCATGTCACCTGTCCTCTGCAAATACCAGTGGCAGCTGCAAGAGGCAGAGCAGAAATTCACAGCCTTTTCAGCAGCATTCCAGCTGTTCAGAATGCTTCATTACAAGCTGAACACCAATGGCATCTCCCTTCCCTTAGTGGCAGCTGGTGCCAATGGGGCCAGGGGCATGGAGGGCAGGGCTGCTGGGGCTGGCAGATGCAAATGGGTCACAGCTGTGTTTCTCTCCCTGTCTCTTCCTGCCAGCTTTAACTGGAGCCACATGGAGATGTGCATAGTTATCCGGGATGCAGATTCCTCCAAAGCATGTAAGGAGCTCCCCTTCTTATTTCATTGAACTCTCTCTCTAGCTGTACCCCAATACTAGCTATCAAGCTACTGTTGCTTTTCTGCAGCTCAGACAATGCTAAGGGAAAGTTGCTTCTGTGGCTCACCAGCAGTGATCGTACACAGCCCGTATTGCCAGTGCCCCCCCCCCGCCCACCAATGCCCATGTCCTGAGCTGAAAGGGCTTCCACTTTAGAAAATCTTGCTTTAACTTTTTTATCTGTTGTTCTGTGGTGTGTGTGTGTGTGTGTGTGTGTGTGAATCTAAACTAAGGCATACTGTATAAATATAGATAGAGGTGGAGGAGAAGACAGATCTTGGGTCTCTTGGCATGTAAAGATAGCCTCTTAGCTGCCGAATGCAACCATGGACCTTAGTTAGACTGTCAAGTTGGTTGCTCCTAAACACTTCCCCCTGCCACCCCATATCTATTAGCTGTCATGGTTTATGGAGGACCTGAGGCAGATGATGCAGGATTGCAAAGAACTAGAATGACGGTAGCTTTAAGAACACGGGCAATTGCTTGCAAAATAGAACCACAGAATTTTAGAATTGGAACGGATCTTGGGTCTTCTAGTCCAACGAATAGATCTTGTTGTAAAGGATTATCCTGTTTTGGCAAAGAGATGATGAAGAAGGATGTACTTTCTTACAGTGCTGTTCCAACTTGTGGTTACATAACTCTTGTGATTTATTCTTCTGAAAGTGTGTACATGACTAAAGAAGAGCAAAATAACACTGGCACTTTAGGGCTGACTATATAGGTTTATAAAGAGAATATATAAAATAAAGCCTAGCTCTTAGTGGTCCAATACTTGAAGGTATTTTTTCTCATGGATATTGAAGTGATTTTGTGTAAGGAAACATTACCATTAGCCTGCAACTTTAATTGCAGTGAGGTGACAACATACTCGGTAATGAGTTGTAGATGTGTTTACAATGAGTTGACAATGTGTTGGATAAATGTTCTCCTAAGTTGTAGATCTATTTACAGTGAGCAGTGGGAGATGTTCATTAGTTGTCGATTTGTTTGTTTACATTGTTTTCGATTTGTGATTGCTTTATGAAATAACTTGCAGGCTGATGAAGGATGATTGTTTGCATGCTTGTAATGATTTACTGTTGGAACTTTTCTGAAAAAGTACTTAACTCTGCTTCATCTGTCAGTTTCCACTGCAAACGATGCCAGTCACAATAGTTTTATTAGCACAGCATGTTCATAAGAACATTACACAGCTAAAAATCCTAATGCTTTCCTGTTTGGTGAGTTGTCATTTGGCTGGCTCCAGCAAACAGAGATCCTTCTGCTCAGTATAAGCAAATACCTTTTAAGGTTATAACTCAAGTGCTAGATCTACATGTGAAATTCTGCAAAGCACCACATGGAGCATTGTTAGCAATTATTCTTTCATAGTCTCCTCAAGACTGTCAAAAGAGAAAAACAGCCATTCCTATCATCAACTACTGCTACTACTTTAATCAAACTTTAAAAAAATTACTCTCAGTGTGAGCTTAGGTACATGATGCAATGAAATTAAATATACGCTGGAGAGCAATGAAGAAGTCTTTCTACAATACCTCTTTCAGTGGTTCCTAGTAACTCAGTGTAATCTTTTGACACTGTGTTACACTAATAACTGGATCCCCTCCAATATAAGCACAAGTCAAAATAAATATTTTTCATTGCTTGTTTTGGTGACATCACAGTTTACATGTTATGATCACATTCCCAATTTTCCTAGAATAATACAATTCCCCAAGCTGTCTAGCTTTTATAATTAGTTTTATAGCATCACATTATAGTTGTAGACTTGCTTTTTAATTTTCTCTCTTTCCATCATGGCTTCCCTGCTTGGTCAATACTAACTGCAGCAAAGGGTTGTCTTATACTTGTGTAATTTTATTACTTATGAAAGCATCCATAGTCCAAGCTGCTTTTCTGAAGGTACTTTCAAGAGAGGTGATTTGAATTATTGTTTCTCTTAAGACCAAATGGGATGTTACATTAGTACTAGGGCCACAAACCATATTTTTTAAAAGCCCATATTCTCTGCAGCTTTACGAAGGGAGAGCAAGCGCTGTAAAACCCCTTCTGTATTCTACCAAAGAAAAGCACATGGCTCTTTGGTCTCCAGGAGTCGACACCATCTTGACGGCACAACTTGACCTTTACATTCTCTACAGCCTTACAGGGTGCAGCAAGAGCTCTGCCCTCCAAGAAGCCAATAAACTAGCTTTGTGCAAGGCTTGACCTGCAGCCCAGTACAAGTGGAGTGAGATGGAGAAGCATTTTTCATTTATCTCTCCTCCCTGTAAAAGCCCCTTTCTGTATCACAGATATGTCCCTGAGGTCTGTGCAACTGTCACGGACATATTCCTGAAAGTGAACAGGTCTTTTGTGAGGAGGGGAAAGATAGAAGTGATATATCACATCCCTATCTCCTCCCCATGTGTGCAATGTGCAGCTAAGCTAGTGTCCCAGGTCCTTGTGAGGACAGAGCTCCTACTCTGCCCTGGTAAGGCTGTGAAGAATGTGGGCTGTGGTTTTTTAAAATATGGTTTCCAGCTCTTGCACCTCTCTCATAAGGAGAATGTGGACCAGTCAGTTTATTAACTTTTATTTGTTTAATTAGTAGCCAGCCATTATTCAGGAATGGACACAGCACATTATTTGGATTTGACATGCACACACAGAATGGGGTGGAGGATCTTGTGGTAGCAAGCATGAATTGTCCCCTTTGCTAAGTAGGATCCACCCTGGTTTGCATTTGAATGGGAGACTAGATGTGTGAGTATTGCAAGTTAATACGCTTAATGGTTGCGGCCGTTCTGGGAAGAGAACCTGCATGCTTGCATGCAGAAGGTTCCAAGTTCCTTCCCTGACATTTCCAAGATAGAACTGACCATGATTGTGTTCTAGCCAGGGAGCAGCTGGTTAAGGAATTTCATTTATTTAGCACAAGGAACCCTTTAACATCTTCCCAATCAGTTATGGCCCTGAAAAAACAGTATAAAAATCTGATTCACCATAAGAAAAAAATGGCAATGAAAGAGTCCTGGCACCTTCTGATCCTGGCACCTTCTGATCTAGGTTAAAAAATTCCTCTGGATTCTGGTTGCTAGTCAGAGCGAATGTAAGCCCTAAAAGAGCCCGAGATTATTATCTGATTGCACCTGGAATATTGGAATCCCACTTTCATGCTCATTTTATGGCTGTTGCAGATGGTCCCAAAATGATAGATGATACGGTGCATCCTCCCATCCCTGAATGCCCCCCTGTTACTCCTGGGAAGATTAATGAACTGGTTGGGCAACAAATTCTGGGAAAGTGCCCAGAAGTGATTTTGTCCCTATTGAACTGATTAAGTCTATTTTGGCATGGTGGGCTTAAGTATTAGCATCACTCTTTACATCTATTAACCAAACTCCATGTATACCACATGATTGAAGCTTGTCTATAATTATCTCAATTTTTTTAAAAAATGGAAACAAAACTGGCCCAGTTAACTATAGACCAATTAGCCTTCTCTCCATAATTGGTAAACTACACCAGATACTTATATAAGAAACTCCTGGACTGGTTTGACCAAGAAAATGTACTGGCAGATGAGCAGGCAGGCTTTAGAGCTGGATGATCTATTTTTGACAGGGCTTGGTCCTGAAGCATTTAATTAATAAGTACAAGAACAAGTCAAAGGGTGCACTCTATGCCACCTTTGTTGACTTTAAAACAGCCTTTGATCACATTTCTCATGATAGATTATGGAGGAAATTATCAAATTATTCAGTCGACCAAAGGTTGCTTTTGTTAATTAAAAATCTTCACAAGGGCTCCCACTTAAGAGTGTGTTGCAACCCACAGAGCCATTTAACAAGCCCAATTAGTGCTGAGAGGGGGGGTCAGTCAGCATTGTATATTAGCTCCATTACTGTTTAATTATTAGATCTATGACATGGTGGATAGACTCTCTAATCTGGAATTCCATCCACCAAATTTGAGCAGTAGACATTTATTCATCCTCCTCTATGCAGATGATGCTGTTCTCCTGTCACAGTCTTTGGTGGGGATGAGGAAAATGTTGAGAGCTTTGGCTGACTATTGTCATGAAAACCTGCTTTCCATCAACCATCAGAAGACAACGGTCATAACGTTTGCCAGGAAACCCATTCTGCACAAATGGCAAATTAATGGGGTAAGTGTAGCCCAGACAACCCAATATAAATATTTGGGGGTCATTTTCCAGGCATCAGGTAGCTGGAAAGAACAAACTAATTACACTGTTACAAATGCTCAGAGATCAACCACCACAATTCTGAGATTCTTTTTCTTTTCTGGGGGTAGATAAGTTCCAGCTACCATCAAGGTTTTTCAAGCCAAGGTTTTTCTCCAGCTTCTTTATGGCTCTCAGATATTTATATATAGTGATTTCCATCCACTTGAGAGGGTCCAGTCTAAATCCCTTAGGGCCATCTTTTCAACCCCTTGCTGTGTGACAAATGCTAAGTTGCATTTGGAAGCGGGCTTGTCAATCTTGGAGTCCTGTGACTGGACTTATATCTTCAACTTTTGGTTGAAATTGATTTATTCCCCTTCTGGCCAAGCTCCCCTAATTTTTAAGGATGAACACCCCTCTGATTGGATGCATCTAATTACTGAAAATCAAAAATCAAATGGAATATCTTCTCCCTCTGGGCTATGATAACTCTATAGTGATCCTTAAGAGGCGTATTATTGATATGGAACTCCAAGCAGATTTAAGCCAGGCACCAAGCCTCTTAAAATTTGGCACCACCAAGCCCTCAAAAAAACCAGCTAAATACCTGTATGACCCGATAGATCCAACAGACAGAATAGCCCTGACATTGGCTTGACTGGACATGCTGCCCTCTACAGTACTAGAGGGTAGGTAAAGAAGAGTTCCTTATTTGAAGAGACTGTGCCCTTGTGGATATGGGAATATTGAGACGGTTAGCCATGTGTTTCTGTATTGTTCTTTCTATCGAGAGCTGCATTCCAAATATATTGCTCCTCTCATTCTTAGATACCCTGAAAATTCAGATGAATTTTATATAAATTTATTTTTTTCTGATAAACACACTTATGTCTTGCATTCAGTAGCCAAATTCTGTACGGCTGCGATTAAAATTCACTCCTGGAGTGTCAGAAGCAGTCAATTTTAGTCATCCCTCCTTTTTCTTTTTAATTTTGTTTTATCCTATATTTTTCTTCTATGAAACTGATTTCTTAATATGTATATGCATTTATGTGTTTATATTGATATCTACCCTTAGGGTAGATTTATTTGATTTATTTGATCTGTGTTTGATCAAAGATCGCAATAAACTGAACTGAACTGATAGGACTGAGAGAAACTTCTGCCTGCAACCTTGGAGAAGCTGCTGTCAGTAGGGATGTGCAAACAGGTTTGACCCCGAACCAGTTTGACGTTGAACCGGTTCAGTTTGATAGAATGGGGTAGAACCCAACCCCCCTGTTCGGTCCGACCTTGGACCGAAACTCTCCCCCCTGATGGTTTGGGGGAGTTACAATTTTTTTGTGAATTTCTTTTTAACCTTTAGCCCCTTTGGGGGATTGCTCTAGGCCATGGGGGAGGGGGTTCTGTGAAGGTTCCCCCTCCCCCACCGGCCTCAGTCATCACCGCTGTGGCCCATTTGGCCACTTTTTTCAGCCTGTTTGGGCCTCCGTATTTTGGCATGGTGGCCATTTTGTCCACTGCCACACATGCACAAATGGCCTCTGCAAGGCCTGGCATGCATGGCAGCCATTTTAAATTTTTTTTTAAATGGCCACCATGCATGCGCAAATGACCTCTGTGAGGCCCTGGGCCATGCCAGGCCTCGCAGAGGACATTTGTGCATATACAGCGGTGGATAAAATGGCCAATGCGCCAAAGTATGGAGGCCCAAACAGGCCTAAAAATATGGCCGAACGGGCTGCTGCAGTGATTACTAGAAGAAGCTCCCCCCCAGGGGCTAAAGTAAAAAATAAATAAAAAATTTCATGACCCCCCCAGACCAAAATGAAACGGGTGTGGTTCAAAGGAGTGCCTGACCGGACTGGTCCAGTCAGATTCGAGTCTGGTACAGACTCGAACCAAATTGGGCCAGCTGGTTCCATGCACATCCCTAGCTGCCAGTCTGTGTAGACATTACTGAGCTAGATGGACCAATGGTGTGATCCGGTATAAGGCAGCTTTCTATGTTCCTTCCTATGTTCCTATGCTGATGATATGTCCTTCCCTTTGCACTGGTTTTGGAGGAGGTCAGAATCTCTCTCACCGCTTCTTTTTCCTGGTACTTGGTGTGAAGTGGCAAATAAGATTCTGAAGCTCCCCTGGATTCTTTTCGTATGCAAAAGGATTCAGAGAGGGATGCAAGGTGATCCTCTTGATCCCACTGTGTTGAGAGATTAAACCTGTTACCCTCTGAGATTTATAAAATCCACAGGGATTTCTCACTATGTGCTGGATTGGGAGAGATCGCTTTTAAGATTAAGAATCACCATTTTGCTGACAAACATATTTATGGGCCCCTGTAAACACATTTTCACATCACCAGAACCTCATATAACCTCCCTTGGGATAGTACTTCTTCAGTGTAAGATTTAAAGCCAATTCACACATGCATATTCAGCACAGTGACCAACAAGTAATTGTTTAGATATGTGAATGAGCCTTCACAAATATGGTAACATAGATGGAACATTCCTTCAGTTCAAACCACCAAAACAATTCTATTTAAAGGAGACAATACACACATTAGGCTCTAGGAGGAGAGCTGGTCTTGTGGTAGCAAGCATGACTTGTCCCCATAGCTAAGCAGGGTCTGACCTGGTTACATATGAATGGGAGACTTGATGTGTGAGCGCTGCCAGATCTTCCCCTCAGGGGATGAAGCCTCTCTGGGAAGAGCAGAAGCTTTCAAGTTTCCTCCCTGGTTTCTCCAAGATAGGGCTGAGAGAGATTCCTGCCTGCAACCTTGGAGAAGTCTGTGAAGACAATACTGAGCTAGATAGACCCAATGGTCTGACTCAGTATATGGCAGTGTCCTATGTTCCTATGTTTCAAGATGTGTCCAGTGATTTAGAGATTAAATGATATACAGACATATGTGAACAGGCCTCAGGAGAACAGGGTTGTGTTAGTAAACATAAATTGTCCCCTTTGGTAAGCAGTGTCCACCATGCTTGCATATGAATGGGAGACCACATGTGTGAGCACTGTAAGATATTCCCATTAGGGGATGGAGCCGCTCTGGGTTGAGCATCTGCATGTTTGCATGCAGAAGGTTCCAAGTTCCCTCCTAGGCAATTTAGGGCATTCAACATGAACGCACAGTGCCTTAACACCCACAACAGAATGGCATAGCAGAAAGAAATAATTGTTCCCTATTAGAGATGACTGGGTGCATGTTGAAAGATGCAGGATTGGCAAGCAAATTTTGGGGAGAGGCAGTTATGATTGCCAGTTACCTGAAGAACAGACTGCCAACCAAAGCAACAGATGCAACATCCTTTGAATTATGGCATGGGAACAAATTCAACTTAGGACATATCAGATTGTTTGGATCAAAAGCATATAAGAACATAAGAACAGCCCTGCTGGATCAGGCCCAAGGCCCATCTAGTCCAGCATCCTGTTTCACACAGTGGTCCATCAGATGCAGCTGGAAGCCTACAGGCCGGAGTTGAGGGCATGCCCTCTCTCCTACTGTTACTCCCCTGCAACTGGCACTCAGAGGCATCTTGCCTTTGAGGCTGGAGGTGGCCTATAGCCCTCTGACTAATAGCCAATGATAGACCTCTCCTCCATGAAGTTATCCAAACCCCTCTTAAAGCCATCCAGGTTGTTGGCTGTCACCACATCTTGTGGAAGAGAATTCCACAAGCTGATTAGGTATTGTGTGAAAAAGTACTTCCGTTTGTTCGTCCTAGATTTCCTGGCAATCAATTTCATGGAATGACCTCTGGTTCTAGTGTTATGTGAGAGGGAGAAGAATTTCTCTCTATCCACTTTTTCCACACCATGCATGATTCTATGGACCTCTATCATGTCTCCCCGCAGTTGTCTTTTTTCTAAACTAAATAGCTCCAGGTGTTGTAGCCTTGCCTCATAAGAAAGGTGCTCTAGGCTCTGATCATCTTAGTTGTCCTCTTCTGCACCTTTTCCATTTCTACAATGTCCTTTTTTAGATGTGGTGACCAGAATTGTATGCAGTACTCCAGTTGTGGTTGCATCATAGTTTTGTATAAGGTCATTATAATATTAGTAGTTTTATTTTCAGTCGCCTTCCTAATGATCCCAAGCATGGAATTGGCCGTTTTCATTTGACACTTTCAATGAGCTGTCCACCACGACCCCAAGATCCCTCTCCTGGTCAGTCACCAACAGCTCAGATCCCATCAGTGTATACCTGAAGTTGGGGGTTTTCATCCCAATTTGCATCACTTCACACTTGCCACATTGAACCACATTTACCATTTTGTCACCCACTCACCCAGTTTGGAGAGATCCTTTTGGAGCTCCTCACATTTCCTTTTGGATTTCTCTACCCAAAAGAGTTTGGTGTCATCTGAAAATTTGGCCACCTCACTGCTTACCCCTATTTCTACTTCCTGACAGGGCCAGTCAGGAATCCTACACATGGGAAGACATTGAAAGACTACCAACACATGAACATATACATATGTTCCAAAAGAGAAAAGGAATAAACTGAATTACAGATGTGAAGCAGGAATAACTTCTGGATATACACTAAGAAGAAAAGGTTACAGAATCCTTGATGTGGCCACTGTAACAGTGAGAATAGGCAATGTAGTATACTTTGATGAAGGACAAAGGCCAATCACAAGTGTAGTGCCAGAAACTGGTCCAGAGATCCAGATGGGAAAGGAACAAAAAATTAGAAGAAATTCCCATAAATCTGGAGCTAAACAGTGAACCAGAACCAGAAAGGGAAGCAGGGGTTGAGCCAGATGTTCACGAAGACTCAACAAATGGGTTCCACCTAGGAGACTTTCCTACATGGCTAGTCGGGAATCCTACACATGGGAAGACATTGAAAGACTATTAACAAATGAAGCTAAAAGTTGGAGAAGAGATAGAATCTCTACACAAAAATAAAAATTGACAATAGTGGAGGTCTTCAAAACCAAATATAGTGCAGAAAGAGAAAATAAGCACTACAAAGCTAGGTTAGTAGCTAAGGGTTACTCTAAAAAAAAAAAAAAGATGAGACATTTGATGAAAACTATGATGAGACATTTCACCTTTTAAAATGTATTTAACAATTGAAAAAAGAATCCTAAGTAGCGTCCCATGTTATGGGAATTCCCAGATATTGTTGACTACAACAACAGTGGCTGCAGTGGCCTTTGGCTGGGGATTATGAGAGTTGTAGTCAACAACATCAATGAATCAGGGGCCAGAATGCTAATGCTGCACTTGTGCAAGGACATTGAGCTAGTGCAAGGCTGTTGCACTAGCTAGTTGTACTAAGTCTGGAGCTTGTGATCCAGAATAGTGTTGCACTAGCAAATATACTGTATTTGTGCTTGCACAACAACATGCACAACCTGTGGCATGCCACAGATATTTTGCAGAGAACTCTTGCACAATAGCACAACCACACAGTGAGGTCATTCACACAATCAAAAACTGTGTTCTATTGGGGTTTGGGAGCTGTGTGTGCTCCCAGTTTTCAGATGTGTGGAGGCAAGGTAGGAGGAGGAACACCTGGGTTGCCTTCCTTGCTTGCACAAAATCACTTCTCCTGTTATTTTGCTTCCACACAACTGAAAACTGGGAGCACACACAGCTCCCAAACCTGGGTAGAACACAGTTTTTCATTGTGTGAATGACCTCAGTTCCTAAAATTTCCATGATTTAGTGCAGCTACACAATCATCTTGTTTTA